>NW_008338996.1:4302737-4304108 GCF_000622305.1 Nannospalax galili | reverse complement strand
ATGCTGTAACACACATATATACACATCCAGGCACAAATATCCTATATGTATGTCTATACATAAAATCATATACACAGTAATTCAAATGTCATCAAACTATGGCATGAACACCTAAAGCTATTGTCTTGTGTATAGACAAAAAAGACTTTTTAAAAGTAGAAAGGAGATATGCAGTCCTGTACAGCTTGTTACAGAACATTAATGGAAAAGCCAGATGTGTATACATTCATGGTGGAAACTCGGGCTTTGCCTCCCTAATTTGCCCTTTACCTCACAAACATTCATTTAGCTCTCAGTTCCTGATACACACTGGAGAACAGAGGAGGTGAAGTGGTGAGGCACTGAGCATCATCATCAGCCTGTTCTTGGCTGCCTTTCGGCTGCTGGCTGGAACCTTTATCAAGTGTCAGCAAGGCAAGCTGGCATTTATCAGGGTGGGTACCGTGCTTTGCTATGCAGACAGGGCAGATTCAATACATGTCATCCCCACTGTGCTAAGATGTTTTAATGGCTTGCTCGGTCTGCTCTGCCGTCACCCAGGTAACTTTGTTTTTCTTTTTCGGTCCTTTGCTCTGAACCCCCAGTAGCCTTCATTTTGCATTTTAAGCCCCACTTCACACAGCTGCCTAGATGTATAACTTTGAAGAAGGAAGTGACTCTATTGTTTCATAACCATCCGTGAAAGGCGAGAATCAATTAAATTTCTTAGATGTTTTATCTGGCTCTTTAGTGCTAATATTGTATAATTCTTGCTACTCTTTACCTGTATAGCTTGCATTTCCCCCTGAAAATCAGAGTCAGACACAATTATGTTTTTGAGTATGTTCAGAAACCATTTGATACCGTGCATGAGAGGAAAGTAAAAACTGAAACAAGGAAGGGAGAGAAGCCACAGGTTTGAGGTTTCTCTCTCAGGGTTCTCTTTGTACAGGCTCCAGAACAGGTGACTGGTTTGTCCAGGAGATCAATAATTGGAGGAAAAGAAACAGATGCAGACACCCGACATTAGATTCTGTTACATTCCACATGAGTCTGGCTGGTTGCTATAGCAAAGATCAAAGGCAACATGAAGGGTCATATGAAATGAGAAGAAAAGCAGGTGTGCAGCACAAAATACATATACCATTATTTTTCTCCATGTTGTTTGAAAGTTTATATCAGGAACTTTTAGCTGGACACAGTGACGCATGCTTGTGAGTCCAGAACTAGATGACTGAAGCGGTAGGATCACAAGCTCAAGCACTCTGTTTCAAATAGAAAACAACAGAAAAATACAAAACAAAACAAAAAATTAACTTGCAATTTTTCAAATCATCTTTATTAGAGCAATGATATATAACAATATATAATATATATTCTACTGTATTATAT
>NW_008338996.1:4287312-4302687 GCF_000622305.1 Nannospalax galili | reverse complement strand
ATCTGAATCCCCCATATCCAAATGGGCTCAGGATTATCTGAGAAGGCTCTATGATTCATTTCCTTCTCAATTTCTATTTAGTTTTATTATAACACCAGTCATTGTATTTAAACATCTACACTGTACCAGGCATTATATTATGGTACTTTATGTATACTATCTCCTCTACACTAAACAGAATGAAATCAGATTAACACAGATACTCTTATTTTACCATTGAAGGAAACAAAGATTTGGAATGGGAAGTGATTTGTGAAATGCACATCACCAATAAGGATCTGAACTGGATGGAATTCAGATTCTTATACCAAAACATAGACCATGTCCAGTGGCTGAAACTTCCTCAGTGGGTACTCAGGTCTGGAACAGGGGTTGTGTCTCACCTTCTAGGCTGAAATTCCTGCTCAATCTTATGGGTCACCTTGAACTCTAGGGTGTATGGCTAAGAGCCTTTCCCTCCTGTTTAGTCACTTGGTTGATTGCTTGACCTCGTCCCTTTATCCAAATATATCTGATGCCCATACTTGGAATCTAAGCCCTGTGTTGTTTGCCTTTTTCTCTTCTTCTACTTCTAGTTGGAGGAAAATTCACCATTATGTTAAGATTCCAAAGCAACTTTTGTTTTTTTCATATTTTTATGTTATATCTTTTCCACTTTTGTTTCATTGCTCTCTTTTACATTTTTCTGTCATATATAATCTATTGCCAGATAACATAATATCCAATGACAATGAAAAATAGGAATTCTTATATCAGAGATGATACCTGAGATGATTTAGAATCAATTAAAATTCAGTAAATTTCATCTTGTCTTAGTATACCAGATAGGCAAGGTACATTAAAACAAAATACTTTAGCATGAATAAAATTTAAAAGAAATTCCCTTCTCACAATATGAAAGGTAGAGTGTCCAAGATCAAGTTGTTGGTAGACTGGATGTCTGCAGTGTGTCAGGCCCTCTGAGACAGTGTTTCTACATGGCCTCAAAAGATGAGCAAGAAAAGATCCCTCAGATCTCGTCTTGACACTGATAAGAGTCATAAAAGACAAATCACTAAAGGTTTAATTATCTCCTAAAGATTTTTCCTTTTATCACCATCACAATGGGATTATATTTGGGGATGAATTTTGGAGAGAAAATTACATAATCTTTTCTGTGTACACATTTCTACTCTCCATGGGCCCTCCACCTAATGATCTTGACTGTGGGTCATTCTGTGTATGACTATTATGGATTTTGCCTGCTCCAGTGAATACTTGAGAGGAGGCATTTTATAATGTAATGCTCTCCTCTCAGTCATTGCTGACCATACCAAGTATCAGATCCTTCTGCTAATTCAATTATCCTTGAGGAAGGAATCATGAATGAACACAAAGTTAAAGGATGTGTGTGTTTTATATACATAAAAAGACATATCTTTTCAATGTGGCAAATGTGTCAACATAGATGGAAGGAAGAAACATCTTCTGTCCACTATACAGATTAAGAATGAAACAACCCTAGTCTAGTGAGAAATGGAACTCAATTTTAATTTAGTTTTAAAATGATGATGCTTAGAGAAAGATTTTGATCTGTCTTCAAGATTCTTTGCCCAAATATCTTCCGCAATATTGATCCCTCCTGTTTCTGCTCTTTATTTACAAAGTTTCCCAAGGACTTTTCTATATCCACTCTTCCCATCTGTTTTCCAATCTAGAAGTTTTATGACAAGTGCACCTTGGCTGTCCTTTTGATGGCAGAAAAGTCTCTGCCCTATGAGAGTCTTTCATTTCCAGTTGGATTCAATCATTATAAAGTGTTTCTTTACATTGAGTGGAAAGCGGTTTTCATATAACTTCCATTTGCTACTATCTTTATATCCTCTGGAAGCAAAGAAAAATAAGGGAGCTTTTTCTCTGTCCATTTCATATTTGAAGAAGAGCATTGCTACTCTTCTCACTAGTCCACAGAAAAGTTTAGTATCCTCTGTTAAATGGCTTTGAATCCACTTAAAAAATGTATACCATTTTGGGAATACCTTTGGGAATCTTGTCACCTCTTTCTGGTCATAGTATAAATCATTATTCTTTGTCCTCCATGTCCATATTTGGTTATCCCAATGTGTAATGATTTGTGTTCGTTATATCCCTGTCTTTCAATCACATTTCCATGGTTAATATCTAAATCTTTCTAACCCAAGTATGTGCATGCACGTGCATATGTACAACTATATGTGCATAGTTTATGATGACAGGCAACAAGAGCCCATGTATTCTAGAACAAGTTTATGAAGGAAATAATTAGTTCCCTCCCAGAGATGCCAAATTCCAGGAAGTACAAAACTACACTGTGATGCTATGTTTGACATTCGATATGGGCCAACAGAGGAGAAGAACATGCTTCAACAGTTAGGTAATTAAGTTAATACAAACTGGGATTTATTATTATGCTTTTCTCCTTTAGGACAAAATTGGACATGATTGCTGCTGCTGCTGCTGCTTCAGTACAAGGTAATGGAGACAAAAATGCATTTGCCAGAAGTTCCTCTGGGAGCAGTCACCTGGGATTGACAGAGAGAGTCACTGGGTGTCACTGTTGAGTCACACAAAAACAACTGTCTGCTTGGTGCAGAGGACTGGCTCCCTGAAGAAGCTTGTGGCAGGAGGTGTAGTGTGGCTGCCTGTTTCTGCTTGGGCTGTGTCTCTCCAGTAGGGTCAGTGTAGGCCACCTGTCTCTCTGCTTCCCTGTAAGAAGTGTGCAGTCACATGGTTGTGTGTCAGTGTGGACCTCAGTTTCCTCAGCCACTGCTTAATGAGTTGATCTGTCCTGGATCTGTCTGCGGGTACTGGGACAGCAGTCTGCTTTTATGCATCTGTGTAGGAAGTAATCATACCACCACCAGCAGTCAAACCCAAAACTTGCTGAGCATAACAGCACGCTCCACAGAAGAAAAACCCTTCCATTCCTCAGTGAGAATTTGATCAGATTCACAGGGATTGCAGCACTAGTCAAGAGTCAGTGGTATACTTCAGATTTGTTTTGAACAGGAATATTGATTTTAACAGAAATAAAAGCAGAATTGTAAGCACCTGGTACTTGGAGGGTCAAGAAGACCAACTGAGTAACAGAAAAAAAAAAAAAAGAATCAGAAACAAGAAGGGTAGGAGATGGAGAGATGGCTCAGTGGTTAAGGCACTTGCTGCTCTTCCAGAGTACCCAGGTTCGGTTCCCAACATCCACATGGCAACTAACAACTGTAACTTCAGCTCTAGAGGATCAGATACACTTTTTTGGCCTCGGAGGTTTGCCTGCATGTGGTATGCTGCATACATGCAAGCAAACCATTCATGCATATCAAAATAAAGATAAATAATTTAAAAAATTAAAGAATGATAAATGTGGGAGATTAGAGATCTTTGCGTGAAAACTGACCTTGTTACTAACTATGCCAAAGGACTTAGAGCAATAGTGAGGCTTTAAAGGCTTATTTTCCTGTGGAGTCTAGATCGGCTTAGAATTTTTTATGTAGCACAGACTGTTCTCCAAATCATTGTCCCTCTGCCTTATCCTCTCTAGCATCCACCAAGATCTTTGATTATGCCTAAGGATTAAAAGCCTCTACGAAATATTACTAGGGTACTAGAAAATATTTTCTTAGAATTTTTTTAAAATTTATTTTTATTTTATTTGTATGAGTGTTTTCTCCGCATGCATGAAAGAGTATCCATGTTATACAATGCCCAAAGAGGCCAGAAGAGGGCGTCAGACCCCCTGAAACTGCAATTACAGATGGTTGTTAACTGCTATGTGGGTGGTGGGAACCAAGCCCCCATCCTTTGTAGGAGCACCAATACTCTTAACTACTGAGCCATCTCTCCAGTTCCTGGACAAAGTATTTTTAGCATCTATGGGAGACATTTAAAAGATTGCAAATTATGAAGTGTTGTAAACCAAGACCTGCTTTCGGATGCCTGAGGAAAGCCCAAAAGATCAGAGTACTTAAACACTCAGCACATTTCTGAGGAATGTCTGGAGAGTGTTCTCCCAAGATGAAACAATTCATTATATGGTTTTTGAACACTGAGTGTCATCTTTTTTTTTTCTTCTCCTGGAATTCAGTACACAGTTGTGTTTGATGAGATTCTTCTAAAGCACAGTGATCAGTCTTCGTCCCCCTTTGAGGCTCTTCATTGACTAATCACCACATTCCAAGATACACAAACTCATTGCCCTGCTGCCTAAGTCTTTCTTTGGCTCCTGCTCATTTTGGAACACTGCTGTTTTCTACTCATACACTACCTGTGCACCCAGAGTTCCCCACTGGCCTGTACATTGAGATCATTATGAATCTTTAAAAACACTAAAGTGTTCCACTCCTAGGATTTGCATTATTAATAAAGTGGGAAGCCGCCTAGGGTCTGAGACCTTTCAAAGCTGCCTGTGTTCCTAATGGAACACAAAATAACTTTACGACAGTCTCTTTCCAGAATGTCTCACATACATGTTATTCTATTTTGATGAAACCATGGCTATTGTTCCTAATCCTACCCTTGTTTACACATTAATGGATAAGAAACAATATCTATTTATTTGTTCCTAAAGTAAAAGCTTATACAGAGGAAGTGATTGAATAAAACAATCATTGTTTTGTGGTGAGAACATGTCAGAGAACCCAGCACCTGATCAGTGCTCAGGATATTTCTTGGAGCTGGAGTGATGGCTCAGTGCTTAAAAGCACTGGCTGCTCTTGCAGGGGACCCTGGTTTGATTCCCAGCATCCACATGGTGGCTAACCTCTGCAGGCACTGCGTGATACTGGTGTTCTTACATTCATGCAGGCAATACACTCATACACAAAGAATAAAACTAATAAAGAAAATACTTTTAAAAAGAAATTTCTCATAGGAAATAATTATTGATGATGGAAGGTGTAAATGAGTTAACAAATGAGTCCTTGATGGCGATACTAATACTATGTTTACTCTTTATCATACATTTACCTTCACAGGAATTGCTATATGTACATCACCTCATTTTACACTCACAAAGCACCCTTAAAAAGAGAGATCTACATGGTGCAAAGGAGCTCATGTTTGGGGATCTTAAGAGGATGGCAAGGATATGTTTTGTAATTGCTCCATTGATTGACTACGGAAATCTAAAGAGGAAAATGTTCGAATTGATAGGCTTATTTTATATTTTATTCAGCCTTTTGGAGATGAGCAATACCATTCTAGGTTAGTAAGTATTTGATCGCATTCAATTCACACAACTTTATAAACAAAC
Organism: Nannospalax galili; assembly: GCF_000622305.1. NCBI lineage: Eukaryota > Metazoa > Chordata > Mammalia > Rodentia > Spalacidae > Nannospalax > Nannospalax galili. The sequence goes on along the minus strand of NW_008338996.1, from coordinate 4,297,421 downwards.
ATTCTTATTTATTTGCTTATTATTTTTAAATAATAAAATTTCTTAAATTTTTGTTCAGTTTTTAACAGTTTTGAATATACATAAAATGAGTTGTGATTATATTTAATGGCTATTATCATGATATTCCTCTTCTTTTTCCTCTAACCACTTTCTTCTTCTCACCTACTCCCCCAATGGCTACATTGTTAAAATAAATGAAATTTCCTCTTCACACAATGATTAACAGCCAATAGTTCCTCAGAAATTTGGGCTGGAGAGATGGTTCATTGGTTAAGAGCACTTGCTGCTCTTCTATAGGACAGGAATCAGTTTCTAGCAACACAATGGACTGCTCATAGCTGTTTGTAATTTCAGCTCAAAGGAATCTGATGCCCTCTTCTGGTCTCTGGGAGCATGTGCACACAAATGGCCATAAACAGACAGTCACAGACACAGACACATACACATACTAATAAATAAGTAAATAAATAAATAAATACATACATACATAAATACATAAATAAATAAATAAACAAATAGAAAGTTCCTCTTTTATGATGTTTTCTGGGCTTTAAGTGAGCTGATATGGATGTCTCATATAGCACTGAGTAATTGACAATCACTTATTCTCAGCACTTTTGAACAGATAATGACTCTTTGCATTAACTGCCACCATCAGCAGGATGTTCTCTATCTTGGACTGAGAGTGGCAGCTGGTTCTATTTGACAGATGAGAACATTAAGGCTCAGAATAATTCAGCCAAGACTGGATGGAAGAAAGTGAGAACAAAGGATAAACTCAAGGTCTCAAAGGCTATTGGACTTAAGAGTCTTAGAGTATTCATGATGTCACACTCATCTAATTCATAAGGAACAAAGGGTCAAAGGAAATGCTAAAGAGAACTGGCTCCAAACATAGATCAGAGATGCAGATGGACTTTTGGACTTTGATGAGGACAAAATACTTCAAAGACAAATTCCTTTGTCTCTGTCCCTTACCGCTTTTCCTCAGTGGGTCAATAGGACTAAAGGGTAAAACAATTTTTCTTTTGAAAAGATTGCTCATTTGTTCTGAGCTTGTCATGGATATCTGAAGAGTAATCACAATTTTATGTTGGATGCCCTTGGAATACATTTTTTATATAATTAACAAGGGATGTTAAAACCCAGGAGATTTGCTTCATTTTATTGCTATTATTATGTCTTTTTCATATTATTTTTTATGTGTATGAGTGTATCGCCCGTGTGTGTGTGTGGACCCATGTTGAACAATGCCTAAAGAGATCAGAAGAGGATGTCAGGTCTCCTGGAAGTGGAGTTACAGACAGTTGTTAGCGCTGTGCGAGTACTGAGAACCAAACCTGGGGCTTCTGTAAGAGCAGCCAGTGCTCTTAACTACTGAGCCAGCTCTCGAGCTGTGTTACTGTTAGTTCAGTGTTAAGTATATGAGTCTCAAAAGGAATGACATGTCAAAATTCATACTGCAGAATTAAGGCCAGGATACTGTTCTTACCCTAAGCCCAGTATTCTGTACCCACCAGTCAACTCAGTGAACAAAAATTGCTAAGATTTTTCCTTTTTATTGGTTTATTTTGTTCTTTGACAATTACATATGTGTACCTAACATGTCCTAATTATTTTCTCTTGCCTTCACCTACTCTTATCTCCCTCCCATTCTTGTGAAACTACTGGGTGCTTCTTCTTGTAGCGCATTTCATCTAACAAGCTCATTGCATTTGTAATGCCTATCACTAGACTATAACAAGGCCATTAGCTCTGTGGGTTCTTAAGTAAAATCAAGCAGAGGTAAGGTACAGATTCTTTTCCTTCACAGGTGGCTTAAAACAGGGAAGTGGATACTTGTTGCAAAAAAAAAAAAAAAAGTGTCAGTCATTGTGGACTGGCTGAGAATGAGCTGTGAAGGCATTGGACAATTTAGTGTGTGACCGAAAATAAACACAGATCAGACTCATAATGAAATGTTCAAATCTCTGAAAGAATATCAGGTTGAAAATCAAGTCACTTCTATGGAGTCTGAGAGTTAAAACTTGAGAGACTCAGATAAAAGCTATGACTATTCACTGGACAAATGTGTGTTGCAATCTTTGATAATGCATAAGCATGCTAAATACTGTCAGATGATGTCTCTTGACTCCTTTTAAAAATATTTATTTTTATTTTATGTGTACAAATGTTTTGCCTGCATGAATGTAAGTGCACCACTTGTGTGCAATGCCCGTGGAGGCCAGAAGAGGGAAGGTGTCTGAGCCCCTGCAACTGTAGGTACAGATGGTTGATAGTTGACATGTGGGTGTTGGGAATTGAACCCAGGTCCTCTGGAAGAACAACAAGCGATCTTGAACACTGAGCTCTCTGTCTAGTCCCCAATGACTTCTTGACTCTGTCTTCTTCCTCTGATCAATGCCCTTTATCTCATCCTCAAGCTACTCTGCTGCTCTTTGATAATCTTTCACCAACCTCTAAGAAGAAGAAATTGTCTCTTTCTCATCACTGCCACGATTTATGGATGCATTTACTGGTACCCTGACTTTAGCAGGCTTTTACTTGTGTTTAATTGTCAGTGCATGTACCTATTCTACTAATCTAAAGTTCTACTTTGAAAGTTCTGAGAAAGATCTATGTTTTGGTTGTTCCTATGTCTTCCAGCAGAATCACACCATTTGTTTTGCATAAAGTTCCTATTCAGTGTTGGTCAACTGAATTTAAATTCGGAGCCTAAACACTGGATGAATTCTCTTAAAACATGAGGGTAGCCATTTGTACATTGTTTGTCATTTGAGTTAGTAACTGCAGAAATCTTTGGAAATTTAGTGTATTGTCATCCAGGACATGGATGCTGAACTCTAAATGTGAGATTCAGCTTGGGAATGTTCACAATAGAAGCTTTGCCTACTTTTCTAGATCTCAATGTGTGGTCTACACAGTGGAGTGGAAATTCCTTGTGCTGCCTTATTACTGCTAGTAGGAATAAGATTGAATGAAATTATTTTTTTTTTTGTCTGTTTGAAGCAGGGTCTCCTTGTAGCCCCAGCTGTCCTGGAACTCACTATGTAGACCAGGCTGGCCTTGAACTCACAGAGATCCGCCTGCCTCTGCCTCCTGAGTGCTAGGATTAAAGGCATGAGCCACCACGCCCGGTGAATGAAATTATTTTTTAAAGTATTTTGCAAACTATATGGCGCTATCTCTGAATGAAAGCTAAGTAATTTCTTTGATTGACTATAAAGGCTTTTTTAAAAAAAGTCATGTGGAAGCCTAAAAATATAGACGCTTCATAAAGTATACACATATACAAGATAAAAGGAGTTTAACTAGAATTACTCACAGTGAGGGAATGATGCCCCTACCAGACACCATAGACTAGCAAATTAAAAGCTCAGTGCCAGGAATGGACCTGCTATCTTAGAGTTATTGACCATACAGTTCTCACAGACACTTGAACAATTCTGTCCATTAACCTTTCTGTTGGATACCTGTAAGAACTTGAGGCAAGATGTTATTACTACAAACACTACATATGTGAGTAATAGAGCAAAGATGGGAAACTCAACCTGATCCTGATCTGTAAGGTTGATCTCTACTGGCTACCCATTATGTTTCCTTTTCTGTTGTTGTTTTTGATTCATAAACTTATGTAACCCAAACCTGGTCTCAAACTTGTTACATAAGTAAGGATGACCTCGAAGTCCTTTCCTGTTCACATCTCCCATGTGCTAGGACTACTGGTGTGCACCACCATGCCCTACTAAGAACGATGCTTTTCTAACTTCAGGGTTTGGATATGAGATTGAAGTTATCATATCAGCAAAAGTGAGGAAAGAATGCCTTTCCAATTACTAGCTCCATTTTTATATGTGGATACAGTGCAGTCTGAGTAACAGTTTGTTAAAGAAATAAAAGGCATTAGGATACCACAAATAGAATTAACAAAGAGAAACCAAACAAGGAACTGACTTCAAAGCTTCGTCTCTATTGTCAGCTTTCATAGTGCTTGAAGGTGCTATGCATGCTACCTAAAGGGAAAAATGATCTTTGGCCTTGTCCAGCAGTGAACCCTGAGAGCTACAGTAATAACTGACTTGGCAATATATGCCCGTTGAGGCAATAGTGGCATGAATGTTAAGTGACTAACCAACTATCTAATTGGATTTAAGGTCCACTTCACAAGATGTAGCCAACACCTAGCACTGATATCAGACCTAGGAATCTGAGCTAGAAGAGTCACAGGCCATAGGAGAAGATCTGCTACTATTATTCTACTAAATAAATATAATCTTTAATGAACTCTTAGCAACTTATTATACACACAGGTTAATGCATCTCCCAGCTCTTCTTTTTGCAACACATGGCAAATAACAGGGAGACCCACAAATGGTCAACATGCAGAGAATACAAGACTGCAGAGTGCTTAGCCATAAATGGGGCAATTATAACAAGTCTTTGCCTCCCAAGGATCAGGGATCATTGTGGAAGAGGGGAAGCAGAAAGACTGTAAGAGCTAGAGATAGCGAATGACTACAAGGACAAAGTGGTTCCCAGACATTAAGCAAATTACTCATATGAATTCACAACAATTGTCACAGCATGTAAAAGGACTATGCAAGCTCAAGTCAGGGAAAATCCTTGGTGAGTGGGTAAAAAGACCAACCCCTGCAGAGGAACTATTGGCAACTGATAACTTCTTTGAGAGGGAGAATCAGTTTTCATTAAGGGTGTGAAACTAAATAGACTGACCAGGATCCAAGGGATGAACCCCCACCAAGGACATTTGGGAACACAAATTAGATGCAATATGCATTGAAAAATAATGAAGAACATGAAATTGGGTGGGGCTACTAAAGGCAGAGTGCAGATAAAGGGGGGTTCTGAATATGATCAAAACATATGGTATGGAATTATCAAAAAGTCAAGAAAAATATTAAAGAAAAAATGTCATTTTTGAAAACTATATGGTATTATAGTTGTTAAAACTGAGTATACTTTTATTAACTATAATGACTATTATGATCTCATAATTATCTAAAGTCTCCCATGGAATAAGTAATTATAATTTCTATATGAGTTAATATTTTTCTGTGGAAATAGTAAAAGAAATTACATACATTTAAAAAGAATGACTGGGGCTGGGGCAATAGCTCAGTCAGTAGAGTGTTTACCCTACAAGCATGATGACCTGCGTTCCATCACCAAAAGTCACATAAAAAGGCTAGGCCTGGTGGCATGTGCTTATCGTCACAGCACTGCATGGGGTGGGGGGAGGAAATGGGTCTTGCTGGCAATCCAGTCTGATCTTCTCAGCAAACTTCAGTCCAGTGAGAGTTCCTGTCTCTAAAAGCTAGCTGGAACACCTGACATTAAACTTTGGTCTGCACACACATTAACAAACACAAAACACATAGTGATGATGATGATGATGATGATGATGACAATGATGAAAGGAAATAACTGCAGTCCCACTGGAAATTAGTGAATGGAAAAAGAACTCAAGTCTTAAATGACTAGCATGCTGCCAGAGACAGAAATAATACTCACCTGATAATTCAGGTCAGCTCTTGGTTGCTAAGAAATAATAACAGAAAAGAAAGGATGGACCTGGAAGGTAACAGAATTTTCTTCTGAATTCATGCTACAGAAGCTTGAACTCTGTTGTACCATCTCAGAAGCCTATGGCATTATCTAGCCTGTACCAAATTCAGATCCTGCCTCTCTGACAGTGATCTTTAGCAATTTAAGTTTGTTCTCTGAATTTGTTTTCTTATCTGTAAAACAGGTATGCATACATATAAGATACATTCAGGGGACATTGGGTTTTGAAAAGAAAAGACAGTTTATTTGGTTTCCTGATATTTTAAAAGTGAATTCATGAACTTCTCCATGTAGGAGACTATTCCTGACGATGTAAAGTCAAAGAAAACAGAAGGAGGGTAAAAGCAGAGCCTAACCATTTCCGCTCCTCTCTCAGCACATACCCAGTCTATTCCTCAGTTATGGTTATCTGTCTTCACACTGTTACTGCTCCAACTCTTCCCTGCTGCCCACACACCCCATCAAATATGTTCTTCTTCTGTCTAGCATAATGGAAGTAAATATAGTCAGGAAGGCGACATGGCTGCACAATGCCTTTTATGTATGTTAGAAATTTCGTTAGGGTGAGCCCCTTTCCCTACAAAGACATTTACATAAACTTTATGACCACAGTGGTCTAAAGAATGATACAACCAAGGCTGAATTCATTAGCAAACATCCAGCATATTTTCTTTTCTTATTTAAAAAGGAATGAGAATCAGAACATTTTTGTGGTTCCCTAAAAGTGCCTTTGTGCCTTCTGTGCCTAATGGAAACACTGACCCTGGGTGAAGAGCTTGGGAAACAAAATGTCACAGGATATGAATCTGCGTTCAGAAATTTTAAATGGGTGACCTTGAGTAAATGAAAAGAACTCTCTGCTCCTCAATTTTTCTCTGAAAACTGGAGGAGAATAATGCCCAACTTTGCTAGATTATGGAAGGTAGTTGATTATATAGAACACGCTTTGAAAAACGGTGTAGACTCTCACAATTCTTAGATGGGTACTCCTAATTGGCCAGATGCTTGCTTGTCTGTTGAGATGAATAGGAATAAATAATTTAATAATGCTCCCAGAATCACATGAGGTGAAGGGAAGGGCATTTCATCATTGAAGATTTGCATGTGTTTGGGAGGGGACAGAATCTTTCTTAATCAGACAAAGAAAAGCAAAAGCAATAATTACTAAAATCAAGATAATCGTTGTGAAGCTAAATTGCAAAAAGAAAGATAAATCCATTCCCCACCTCCTCCCAAGGCACCAGACTAGAAATTGCCCTCCACGTTTGTATGAATTCATTTGGATAAAATCATTCAACCAGTCATTACTTCCTCTAATTATACCAGACCTTTCCACATGGATATAAGGAAAGACATTTGACAAATGTCTTGCTCTGGTTCAGACAAATCTTATCTACTAACTTTTTCTGGTCTAGTAAACTTAATATAGGAGAAAATGAGGTTAGTTTAATACAGAAGCAGATCCAAAAATACTGTACAGAAGGTAGCAATTAATTTGGAAAGCTGAGGGTAAGAGACTTCTCCCAAAAACATTTTCACAACAAACTTTTTATTTTTCCTATAAATAAGTAGAGGAAGCTTATAATGGTTAATTTTTAATTTGAAACTCACTGTAATTCACAGACACCTGGGAGATGGGCCTCTGGGCATGCCTAGGGGTTATTATCTGGATTGGGTAAATTGATGTGGGAGGATAGACCCACTATGAGTGATAAACATCCCCCTGAGCTGGGATCCAGGACTGCATAAAACAGGAGACAATGAACTGAGAATATGTATTCATCTCTTTCTGTTTCTTGACTACAGATGCGAATGTGACCAGCTGCCTCATCAACTTTCTGTCACCACGGCTTCCCCGCTATGATGGGATACCCGTGAATTGTGAAACAAAGTAAACTATCTCTTCCCCAAATTTCATTCTTGTTGGGTAATTATCACAGCAATAAGACAAGTAACTAATAGGGGGTTGATAAAAATCCCAAGAAATATAAGCATATTTGGTCCTCCTTGGTCATCTGAAATACCTGTAGAAGTATTATCTAGTGAATCCATCATATTAATTCTTATATAGCCATCCCCAGTCAAGAAAAGATTAGGAGATGGATAAGTTGTCCCAGATCTCCCATGGACTTCCCAATCTTTCTATTAACATATTGTTCTAGAATTGTGCTTAGTGCAGGTGTCAGAACCACATCTGCTATTGGTTGATTTTTATGTTTGAAAGTAAGCAGAACATTTGTTTGCCTCCATAATATCATCTTCTCTCTAGATCTGGTATATTTTCTCTGATCAACAAAGATCACAATAATAATTCAGCAACAAAAAAATGGAGCCTTATATAAATGGACTGCTTCACAAACTTTTTATGATGCTGCAAGGAAGAGGAAAAAAGTTTGATTTACAAAAATCCAAATTAAGATATAAAACTGAAGCATTTTGGGGTGGCAATAACTACTCAAGATCTGACCATCTGAAAATCATAAAAATGCAATAGTGATTGACATGTGTGCTGAAGAGTTTTGTGAGTTCTGATTGAAATTTGTTTATGGATGTAAATCAAGCCCTGTGAAGTGGTATATTTTATCAGAAGTAGGAAGCTATACTTGTTGTGTTATTGTCATTATAGACCTCTACCTCCAAAGGGCCAAACATCTGAAAGAACTCTACTGGCCCACAGCCCTAGCAAGAGTAGCCCACCGCCACTATTTGTACCTCTTGAAGATTTCCAGTGATTTCCTTTAAAAATATCTATTTACATATTATTGCTACTACCCTGAATAAAAGTTAACAAGTTAGTTGTCATTTACGTTCATTTCTTTCCCTTCCTCCCTCACTCCCTACTGTCCTCTCTTCCTCCTTGCCTCCCCTTCTGTTTATTGTTTCATTCCTTCCCTCCTTCTTTCATTCCTCCTTCCTTCCTCCCTTTTTCCTTCTTTCCATTATGTTCTGTCTCTTTACATCTCTGTACTATGAATTAGTCGTTTAAAAAATATATTTATTGCCAGGCATGGTAGCACACACCTTTAATCCCAGCACTCCGGAGGCAGAGGCAGGCAGATCTCTGTGAGATCAAGGCCAGCCTGGTCTACATAGTGAGTTCCAGGGCAGCTGGTGCTACAGGGAGACCCTGCTTCAAAAAGACAAAATATATATACATATATATATATATATATATAATTTTTATTTTATGTGTGTGAGTGTTTTGACTGCATGCATGTAGGTGCACTCTTGTCGTACAATGCCACAGAGGCCAGAAAAGGGTGTTATATCCCTTGGAACTGGAGTTATAGGTGGTTGGTATCCTCCATATGGGTGCTAGGAATTGAACCCAGGTCCTCTGGAAGAGAAGCCAATGGTCTTAACAGTTGAGTCATCTCTCCAGTACCATGAATGAGTCTTTAAATACAAGAATTGTTTTAGTAAACACAGTTTACCTTAAAAGAACTCCCACTGTTAATTAACTATGCAGTCAGTCCTGGGGAGGGGAACAGGAGAGGGGAGCTGGTGAGATTAGTAGAGTCTCCTTGGCTGTTGTTCTCTTTCTTTGGAATATCAGGAAAGAAGACAAGCAAAGTCTTCCATGAAATTAAACTTTTAACTTAAATGAGAAACACTACCTTGAGCTTCTGTTGGAAATTGTTGAGGAGAAGAATATCCTTCAGAACGTCCAACATTCTCATATCGTCCTCTTAAAACATTTGCGCTGAAAGTATAACTGTGGAAAAGTACAGCTATATCAAGAATGTAAATAGAAGTAAAAATGACAGGATTCAATACTCATCTTTGATTAATAACTTTAACTATTAATGGACTGAAGTCCCCAGTCAAAAGACACAGATTATATGAATGGATTAAGAAACAAAACTCATTTTTTTGTTGTCTGCAAGAAACTCATTGCACTTTCAAGGACAGACACTATCTCAAAGTGAAAGGATGGAACAAAATATACCAAGCAAATGGCACTAAGAAAAAAGCAGGTGTAGCAATCCTAATATCGGACAAAATAGACTTTAAACTAAAACTAATCAGAAGAGACAAAGAGGACCACTTCATTTTGATCAAAGGAACAATGAATCAAGAAGATATTACAATCATGAACATATATTCACCAAACTCTGGTGCACCCAACTTCATAAAAACAATACTACAGGACTTTAACACCCAGATTAACCCCAACTCATTGATAGTAGGTGGACTTCAATACCCCACAGTATCCATTAGATAGGCCAACAGGGCAGAGAGTTAACAGAGAGACATCTGAATTGAACAATACCATATATCAAATGGACTTAACAGACATCTACTGAGTATTTCACCCAAGCACCAAAGGACATACTTTCTCCAAAATCGACCATATACTGGGTCACAAAACAAACCTCAACAAATACAAAAAGATTGAAATAATCCCATGTGTTCTATCAGACCAGAATGCAATAAAGCTTACAATCAATACCTAAAGAATCCCTAATCATCATATGAACACATGGAGATTAAACAACACACTCCTGAATGATATTTTTTAA
>NW_008338996.1:4285866-4286236 GCF_000622305.1 Nannospalax galili | reverse complement strand
GAGTTCCACATCCATGGAGCCAACAAATTGTGGGTCAAAAATATTTGGGAAAAAATTGTGTCTGAACTGAATCTGTACAGGCTTTTTATTATTATTAATCCCTCGGTAGCATAGAATGGCAACTATTTACTTAACATTTACATTTTAGGTATTATAAATAATTTAGTGATGATTCAAAGTATCTGGGAAGACATGGGTGGGTTATATGTAAATACCATGCTATTTCATGTAAAGGACTTGGGCATCCACATATTGGGGTATCTATGGGAGGACCAATGTCCCAAGGACACTAAAGAAACTCTGTTTTCCCTTTTCTCCATGAGCCAACTAGATAACTAGTCCCTCATTTCATACTGGAAAGACAGCTGCT
>NW_008338996.1:4262916-4285735 GCF_000622305.1 Nannospalax galili | reverse complement strand
AGGCAACAACAAATGAAACCCAAACCCAGCAGACAAGAAGAAATAACAAAAATCAGAGCAGAAATTAATGAAATAGAAACACAGAACACAATTCAAAGAATCAATGAATCCAAGAGCTGGTTCTTTGAAAAGATAAACAAGATTGAAAGACCGCTAGCCCATTTAACCAAAAGAAAGAAAGAGCACCTACAAATCAACAAAATCAGAGATGAAAGGGGAAACATCACAACAGACACCAGAAAGATACAGAATATTATAAGGGAATACTTTAAAAACCTATATGTTACTAAATTTGAAAACCTAAAAGAAATGGATGCATATCTAAAGGGATGGGAACCACCCAAACTAAATCGAAGAGATTAACAAATTAAACAGACCCATAACACAAAAAGAAATTGAAACACTAATACAAAACTTTCCAACTAAAAAAAGCCCAGGACCAGAAATCAGACATTTAAAGAAGATCTATGTCCAATACTACTTAATTTATTCAAAAAGATAGAAATGGAGGGAAAATTTCCAAATTCCTTCTATGAAGCCAGCATCACTCTCATACCAAAGCCTGGTAAAGATACAACCGAAAAGGAAAACTATAGACCCATATCCTGAATGAACATAGATGCAAAAATTCTCAAAAAGATACTTGCAAACTGCATACAGACACACATCAAAAAGATCATCCAAGATGATCAAGTCGGCTTTATCCCAGCAATGCAGGGATGGTTCAAAATATGTAAGTCAATACATGTCATAAATCATATAAATGTACTCAAAAACAAGAACCACATGAGTATCTCAATAGATGCAGAGAAGACCTTTGAAAAATTCAACATGCATTTATGTTCAAAGTTCTACAGGGAATTGGATCAGAGGGAACATACCTCAACATAATTAAAGCCATATATAACATACCCACAGCCAACATCATTCTAAATGGAGAAGAACTGGAAGCATTCCCATTGAAATCAGGAACCAGACAAGGCTGCCCACTATCCCCACTTTTCTTTAACATAGTACTTGAAACTCTTGCAAGAGCAATAAGACAAGAGAAGGAAATTAAAGGAGTAATAGCTGAAAAAGGAGAGATCAAATTATCCATTTTGCAGATGATATGATATTATATCTAAGGGATGCCAAAAATTCCACCTGAAAACTCCTAGAAATTATTAACACATTCAGTAAAGTGGCAGGTTACAAAATTAACCTACAAAAGTCTATAGCCTTTCTATATACCAATAACAAGCAATCAGAGAAAGAACACATGGAAACACTCCCCTTCACAATAGCTGCAAAAAGATAAAATATCTCACAGTAAACCTGACCAAAGACATTAAATAGCTCTACAATGAATATTTTAAATCTTTGAAGAAAGAAATTGAGGAAGACATCAGAAGATGGAAGGGCCTCCCATGCTCATGGATTGGAAGAATTGATATTGTGAAAATGACCATCCTACCCAAAAGTCATATATAGATTCAATGAGATGCCAATCAAAATCCCCATGACATTTTTCACAGAATTGAAAAAAAAAATTTCCTCAGATTCATAGGGAAGCACAAAAGACCTCGGATATCCAAAACAACCCTGAGCACTAGGAGCAATGCCAGGGGCATTAGTATACCAGATTTCAAGCTGTATTACAGAGCTATAGTCATAAAAACAACATGGTACTGGCACAAAAATAGATCCATAGACCAATGGAACAAAATTGAAGACCCAAATATGAGCAAATGCAATTTCAGCCACCTGATATTTGACAAAGGGGTCAAGAACATTCACTGGAGGAAAACCACATGTTCAGCAAATGGTGCTGGCAAAACTGGATCTCCACCTGTAGAAGAATGAAATTAAACCCCTATCTTTCACCCTGCACAAAAGTCAATTCCAAATGGCTCAAAGACCTCAATATAAAGCCTGAAACTCCTAAACTATTAGAAGAAAACATTGGGAAAAACCTACAAGATATATGCATAGGAAAGGATATTCTAAAACGGACATCAATTGCTCGGGAAACAAGGGCAAAATTAACAAATGGGACCCCATTAAACTAAAAATCTTCTGTAAATCAAAGGAGGTGGCCAAGGAAGCAAACAGAAAACCTACAGAATGGGAGAAAATCTTTACCAGTGGCACACCTGACAGAGGTTTAATAACCAGAATTTATAACAAAGTAAAAAAGCAGAGAAACAAGACAAGAAGCAACCCAATTAAAAGATGGAGTAAGGAGCTGAACAGAGAGTTTTCAAAAGAAGTAAGGATGGCTATGAAACATCTTAAAAGGTATTCAACATCGCTAATAATTAGGGAAACACAAATTAAAACCACTTTAAGATTTCACCTCACCCCAGTCAGACTGGCTAAGATCAAGAAAAGTGATACCAAATGTTGGAGAGGATGTGGAGAAAGGGAACACTCATCCACTGTTGGTGGGGCTGCAAACTGGTTCAACCCCTATTGAAAGCAGTGTGGACGACTCTTAAAAAACTACAGATGAACCTACCGTTTGACCCAGTTATACCACTCCTTGGCATATACCCAAAGAATTCATCCTATTGCAGAGACACTTGTACATCCATGTTTGTTGCTTCTCTTTTCACAGTAGCTAAGAGATGGAAGCAACCTAAGTGTCCCTCAATTGACGAGTGGATAATGAAAATGTGGTTCATTTATACGATTAGAACCAGACTCTGATAAGTTAGCATGCAACCAGACATAACTACAGGAACCAGGATAATGGAAAGGAAACAGGGAGGTAAAGGAAAAGATAGAACCTGAAAGAGAACACTAGGAAACAGGCCTTAATAAGGGAGATATGGATAAAAATTGGGTTGGTTTAAGGGAGGGGGGAGGGAAGGGTATACAAAGAACCTTGGGGATAAAGAAAAAGAAGGAACTCAAGAGAGGTAGGACCATAGCAGAAGGGTATTAGTAATGGAGAGAGGGCAGAAATGGGGCACCTTAAGTGGCAAAACCATTATGGAGGGGTGAGACAATCTGAGAGATAAACAATGCCTAGCTAGTTTTGAAAACCAGAGAGAACCATATTACTCCTACAACCTACTGACAAATTATACATAGACAATCAAGAAATATATGTCTAGAAAAGGTTTATCTGAGAACAACTGGTCTTTGCCCAATATTTATTTACATGAAACACAGTAATTAAAGATACCAGACTGGTGAACTAACCTTCTTGGGTGTTTAACAGACATACTTTGAGGTCTATGATAATTTGGTCAGAGAGACATAAAGGACACTTTTTGCTCCTTGCCCTCCTAGGTTGACTAGTTCCAGGGGACTATGAACATCTCTCAAAATGTCCTGTGATGGTGGTGGGTTACCTGTCCTCTTGATCAAGTAGGCTGAGGAGACCCCACCAGATGGACTTGAACCAGTGTGCAGTCTATAAAGAGGAGGGTCAACACAGAGGAATCATTTCCTCCACACTTCCAAGCGAATCCATCCATGGTCGAGCAAGACCTTTGACTTATCTTCACATAGGTAGAACCGGCAATAGAAAGGAGCCAGGGGCTCCTCCCAGGCTCCTTGTGGCCCCTGAGGAACACATCCTCAAACAACCTTAAGAGTAAAAATAAATTGGTTTATCTGGTCTAACTGTATGACCTTAAACACCCAAAAGAAAAGTATAACCAAAGATTAAAAGGGTCAGTATAATTTCATAAGAGTCCATATGCATAGCTAAAGGCTACATAAGAAGCAACAATGCCAGACAGGAGATACCTTCTTCTGAGTTGTTGGCCAGGGTGAACAAAGGGACTCCCAGATAGTAACCCAGCATAGAACTGGGAAAATGAACAGCAGACCTAAAGGAATATTGACAACTGATTACTGCTAGATGAGGAACAGCTGACGCTCCTAAAACACAGACCTCTAAATAGGCTGATTAGATTCACCAGAATGGCAAGTAGTGGGGAATGGCTGGGGGTGCCAACAACACAACAGACAGTAGTAGGGATATCAGAGTATAAGGGCTCTAATGGGGGGAGGGAGGCTATGGGAGGGTGTTACCTGGGAAGTGGGTGTATTAATAAATTTAAAAAAAGAAAAAAATTCTTCTAAGCATAAATATTTGCCTCAGATGCCAAGGAGCTCAGAAAGTAACCAACTGTGACTAGTAATAATCAGATATATAGAGATTAGAAACACATGTGCATTGTAGTGTCAATTGTATTAAAAATGATTTTTTCTGTATGAAACTGTATTTTAATAATGAAGTGGAGTTATTTTTTAAAGTTTAAAACCTCATTTAATTTTATGCCATAGGGTTTATACGGAGTACCATATTGTATAACTGTATTAATTCAACTATAAACCTAAAAATTTATAGCTAATTTTGAAAGAGATGCATCTTAGCTCTGGAAATTGTTATTGAATATGTCAATGTTGTTGTAATGAAATGCTTCTTTTAATTATATTGTTATTAAATAAATAATTAACAAAAACATTTTCACTGACATGCCTTCTTTCCCTCTTTTTTTTTTTCAAATGAAAATCAGATTTAAAGCTATTCTTTTGATATATTATGAAAAAATGGCCTCTACACATATATTCAATGAGAGCACTCAAGGGAAAAGCAGACCAAAAAAAATGCAGTTTTTAGATTGATAAAAATCTTTTGGTCGTAAATGAAATCATGCAAATGAAATTATGATATAAACTATAATCTTTTATACACACAAAAGTTTCTTAGTCAAGTATTGATCTGTGGAGGCACCTAGAAGCAGAATAAATTTAACAGAAGATATAAAATAGTATTTGATATAGAGCAAATCCCAAATAAGTAGATATTAAATTTCTTCTCCATTTCGTGAAAAGCATTCTTTGCTAATATCTCGTTTGTAACAAATATGTGTTTCCATATATTTTTATTTAATATATTTTGCATCAAGATCATAATTATGGGCTGCATAATCTAGAGCTTGGTCCCTTTCAGAAAACATTGTAAGTGACTTGCTTTCAGTATGTGTCTGGAAAGAGGTATCAAAGATGTTAATAGTCTTCTTTTTCTTTTCTTTGGTCCCAATTATTTTACATTTAGAAACATATTATAGGAACAGATACTACAGGAGGGCAGTATGAAGGGACAAATGGCAACAGAGACTAATCATATATTTATACATATGTGTATGTAGGTATATAATTCATGTTTTTGTGAAAGTGTTCCACTGAAATCCACTGTCTTGAATGATAAACAATTAATTTTAAGCACCCACAATACTGTATTGCAAAGTAAATACCATATTAAGAGCTTATGTTCAAAACTGAGTGATTTTCCCACACGCACTCAGAAAAGGGGTAGTTGACTCTTGAAGATGACAAATCTGCTTGTTACCTCAATTGTGGGGACAGCTCCTCCAGTATATGAATAAGTCATGCTCTCCAGATTATACACATTAAATACTTGTAGTGTTTTATGTATCAACTATATCATAGGAAAGATATTAAAGAGAGAAATAAAGATTATTTCTGAGAGTGCTATTAAAGTATGAGAATTACTAATAAATGTATTGACATGAGATTACAGTATTTTATGTTGTAATTTAAACACAGAAAAATCACAGTATAAGAATGAATATACTGGGGCTGGAGAGGTGGCTCAGCGGTTAAGAGCACTGACAGTTCTTGCAGAAGACCTGGGATTTGAATCCCAGCACCTACATGGTGGCCAACAGGGGATCTGGCACCCTTTTCTGACTTCTGCAGGCATTGCACGACACTGGTGTACATATATACATGCAAGCAATACACTCATACACATAAAATAAAAAACAATGAGTAAAATAAAACAGAATGAAAGTATTGTAAGATCCCATTACATAATTGTAGAAATGCTATTCTGTTAAGTTATATGAAATATTTATGATTTTTCTCTCCCTTTCTTTTTGTATCTTTTTCTTCCTAAATTTTCACTTGGTACTTCCGAGATGAACAATGACTGAAGTGTAGGTTATGTCAAACTATGTCCTTCTGGAGTATTCTGTGGAGAGCAATCTCATGACATCTCCAAACATGCATCGTGATGGGATGTACTAGAAGTGTTGGTACTTACTGACTCTCCTTCTTGCATACCTAGTAGGTTTTAAGCCCTTCAAGAGCAAGACTTTAATGTCTGCTTTAAATCTCTGAATAATAAAGGCTTGTCATGACATAAAGTTGTCATAAGTTATCAATGAACACTTACAGTATTAAGTAATGCATAATCCTGTGACCCATAATTTGAATTGTCAAAGGGGGAAGTAATAAAAACCCATATTCAAAAGAAGAAAAGTAAATGGGGCTAGTGAGATGGCTCAGTGGTTAAGAGCACTGGCTGCTCTTGCAAAGAACCCTGGATTTGATTCCCAGCACCCACATGGAGGCTAAAAATCATCAGTAAGTTCAGTTCCAGGGGACTCCAACACCCTCTTTTGACCTCTGCAGGATTTGCATGACACAGATGCACTTACATACATGTAGACAATACACTCATACAAAAAAAATAAATAAAAATTAAAAATAAAATATTAAAAGAAGTAAAAAGAAAATCACCCAGAAAGAAGGGCATCATTTTAAACTTCTAGTCAGAAGCACAAGCTACAGTTGTTTAGGGAGTAATTTAGTTATTATGAGTGTGAGTGGAGAAAATACAGAGGATAAAAAATGGTAGGATTAGTGGTGAGTATTAGATTGCTAGATAGTAGTAGAGGATGGAGTCGTACATAGAAGGGGGATTGTTAGAGGCTAAAAACTGTGTAGGAAGATGTGGGCGTTTCATTGAAGGTATACTGAGAAGAAAAGGGTAAAGACATGCTCTCAGATTACTAGATTGGTCTGATCTCTCAGGAGACTGAGTCACAGAGACCTTCTAAACTAGGCCATCCTATGTTCTTTGGAGACGTAAAAGTAAGACAACAAAGAAAAGGGAAAAAATAGAAAATGGCCTAAATGTTGAGGGACTTGGGTGACCTCCTACATTTACCTTTAACTTGAGGATCTTATGAATGAGGACCAGCTACAGAGGAGTTCAAGGGCTGAGAATTTCAGTACTTTGCCTCCTTGGGTAGGGAGGTGGGGTGGGCCAAATAATAGAAGCACCCTCCACCTCAGTTGGAAAGAAGGAGTTGGAGCCAGAGTCTCAGTGTGCTACCTAGAGTTGGGGCCCAAGTATCAGCATGTCCCTTAGCTTCAGGTGCTTCCTGTGGTGTCCATGTTCTCCTAGGTGCTACAGACAGTTGCTTGAGTGGTGGGGACCTTATTACCCTCAGTGGTAGTCCCTTGTAAACTGCCCTTGGTCTTATAAAAAAAAAAAAAAAACTCATACCCATGCTCATGCAGACAATTCAAATTAAATGCCACAGGTCACAACAAAATGATCTAAAAATAGGAAAAGGACTTGAAAAGGAGAGGTTTGGTGGGAGGGAGAACAGGATAAGAAAGAATAATGGGGGAAAATATGATAAATGTATAATATATATGTTTATGTGATGAAATTGTGAAACAATAAAAAGCTTAAGTTTTTTTTAAAAAAAATTTATATATTCTATTTCAGGATAGAAACATTAGTATAATCATGTCATGACACTTGATGATTCACTACCTCTAATTCTATTTTATTGAAGTAACCAAAAGTAGTGATGGACTTATGCATCTCCTTGGTTATATTGATCTATCTGCCTGAAGAAAGCTAAGTAGAAACTGTTCCAACAATCCGAGCTTATTAAGGTAAAAGAGCCAAATACAGGAAATAACACAGGAATATGACATGGAAGTAAAATAGAGACCAGGAAAAAGAGGGACTAGGAAGAGGGGGAGGGGGAAGAAATGGGATGGTATAGGACACTGGTAGTTAAAGTAGATGACACACTTGAGCAATAATTTTTCTGGACAGCTTTAGTTGTCAACTTGAGAAACCTGGGTAGAGGGAACCTGCATTCAGGAGCTTCCACCACTGGACTGGCCTGTGCAGACGTCTATGGGACATTTTCTTGATGGTTGAGTGATGCGGGAGGTAAAAGCCCACTGTGGATTGTACCAGCCCTGGGCAAGGGGTCTTGTGTTGTATAAGACAGCAGGCTGAGCACAGGCCAAGGGAACAAGTCTTTAAGCAGCATTCCTCAGTGGTCTGTGCTCCAGGTTCTTGCCCTGAGTTCCTGCCTTGGCTTCCCTTGATGATGGACTGTTTTTCTAAGCCAAATACACCCTTTCCTCCCCAACTTGGCTTTGGGCAGTGTTTTTCTCACAACCTTTGAAAGAAACTAGAACAGAAATGTGTTCCTGAAGCCCATGAATATATTCAGTGAATGTGCACTGATAAGAAAATGTTTGCTATTCTAATAATTATAGATCCACAGAGGCCTAGGCACAAGAATAGTACAAAGTGTTCAGCGTCCACTTCAACTGGTTTCTCTCAATGATAAAATTTTACATAACTACCCTCCCATATCCAACAGTCATGCAGTCCACAGTTTTGTGTGTTCCTGTGTATAGTTCCATGCTGTTTATCACATTCACAGATCATGTAATTATAATCTCAAGTTGGAATTTAAAGTCATCTGACATCACTCATTTCCCTAGTGTTCCCTCTTACCTATTTCCTTGTATACTTACACCTATTACCTCTACCCTCCTCTATTTATAATGTGGTCAATCATACCTTGCCACCTAGCTCTAAAATTTTGCAGTTTGAGAATATTACATAAAATCAAACAATATTTGTATTAATTTAAAGCCAATTCATAATCATATTAATTGTATTATACTGTACCTCTGGACTTTTTCTTTCCCCTCAATAAATAAAAATTTATCTTCCAGGGCAACATTCATCACTTTAAGACAAAACTACACTTTTATTTCATTAGTTTTATTACTCTTATTTAAGAGTATGTGTATCTGTGTGTGTCTGTGAGTCTCTGTGTATGCATACCACAAGTGTGACAGCTTGGTCCCACCTCAACATGAAGAGATACAGGCTATCAGTGGTTGCTGAGGGAGGGAGAATCAGTTTTCTCCAGAGACTAGTTCACTAAATGGACTGAGCGCATTATGTATCTACGTATCTATCAATTAATTGATGAATCAATCTATCTATCAGTCTAAAACAGTAATAATAAAACAAGAGGCCAAGAACTTCAAAGGGAGTGGGAATACATGGGAGGAGTTGATGGGGGCCTGGGAGGGATAGAAATAGTGTAAAGACAGTGCTCATGTATAAAATTCCCAAAAATTAAAAAAAATTAAAACATTAATAAACATTTAAAATGTATGACAGAAACAGAACTAGTTTCCTATTGCCATTGCAATAGATTCTTGCAAGTTTAGTGTTGTAAAATGTATTTTCTTGTAGCTCTCAAGATCAGAAGCCTTGCAATGAATTGGCAGTTCCTTCTCGGGCCTCAAGGGGAAAATCGCTCTCTTGTCTCTTTCAGTTTGGAGACAGAGCTGATTCCTCTGCTATTAGTTTCTTGTTCTCATCACTTACATCTCTTCCCTTCACCATTATCATATCTCCCATAACTAATTCTGATGCTCCCCTTTCCCTCTTTTAAGTACCCTTATAATTGCATTGGGTCCACATAGTCAATCCACATTCCTCTAATTGCAAATCCCTTAATCACATATGTAGTGTCTCTTTTGCCAAATCATGTAAAATTACATATTCAGAGATTTTATAAATTGAGCCTTGCACATGCCTCAGTTGTCTTTGTAGATAAAGGTTCAGGTTTGAGTTCCAAAGATCTAATTTACCAGAGTGAAAATTCTGGGTGGAACAGTATGATAGATCTCTTTACTTCTCAACAAGTTTCACAACTCAGATTTGAGTGCATTTTTATGCCTCAGTTTTGACTTCCTACAAAAATAACAAAAAAGTGTGCCTTTACTTGATAAACACTCAACCTCACACGACTATCTGGCTCTTAAAGTGATTGTTTCTTCAGCCTAATTCCCAGAAATAGAAATCCTCAACCAATTATAGCACAGCTGACCCTCAGGACCATACATAAGTAAATGTTGGCTGTTCCAAGTCAGAGATTTGGAATTCTTCATTATTGCAGCCCAAAGTGATTAACATCTAAAGTACAAATATAATTAATTTTAGTAGATAATGCTAAATTGATATTCATTACTCCTTTTATAATGAAATGAATCTCTGAATGAAAGCATTATTCTTTTACCACTCTGACAGAAACAGCATCACTTACTCAATTTCCTGTGTTTTTTCTCATTATACCTACAAGTTTTATGTTCTTGATGAGAGGAAATCATAATCTTCCTTCATATTGACATAGACATTCTGAACGTGATGTTTCAGATTATTGTGTTTTGGGGGTTTTAGCGATGGCTCAGCAGTTAAGAACATTGACTGCTCTTGCAGAGGACCCAGGTATGATTCCCAGCAACCACATGGGGGCCAACAACTGTCTGTAACTCCAGTTCCAGGAGATCCGATGTCCTCTTCTGAACTCCATGTGCATTGCACAACATGGGTGCACTCACCCACATGCAGGCAATATACTTAGATGCAAAAAAAAGAAGATTATTGTGTTCCTCTTTGTGAATTGCAGTAAATTTATAGAAATCTCAAAATTTTTTGGTCAGTAAGTCAATCAATATTTACTCTTCCCTATAGTCTATTGCACAGTTACTATATATTTAAATATTTTTTATTATTTTATTTTTTACTTCTATGAGTGCATTGCCAGCATGTACGTAAGTGTACCCCTTTGGTGCAATGCCTGAGGAGGTCAGGAGAGGGTGTTGGATCCCCTGGCACTGGAGCTACATGTGACTGTTAGCCACCAGGTGGGTGCTGGGATTTGAACCCTGGTCTTTTGCAAGAACTGCCAGTGCTATTAACCACTGAACCATCTCTCCAGTCCCCTATATTTCTATATATAATAATATTATATACTTTTTTCATATATGAGTTTATGTAACATATATTAATTCAATAGAAATGGCAATATGTAGACTTGTTTGATTTTTTGCAAGCAAATACATTCCTTTTTATTATCTCTTTTCTTTCTTTTCTTGATAATGAAGGTTATCCCTATGCTTGGAACGTCTTTTAATACTTTTTTTATTTATTTAATCATTTATTTTTGTATTTTTACTTCTAAACCATCTGGAATTTATTTTTTCTATGATGTGAGACAGGCTCCAACTTAATTTTTGTCCAGATGGGTAGCCAGTTGTGCCAGTTCTGTTTAGTTTAACCATCTCTTTCTCCACATTGAAATGCTTCCTTTGTTCCATTTTAAATTCTCATGTAAATATTGTGACTTATTTTAAGATTTTCGAATGTACATTTGGTGCTTATGAAATTTAATCCTGCAGTTAGAAAGCAGAATAAAACAGAGTCCCCATTCTCTTTGAGTTTATAGCCTTGAAGTAAAAAGCAAAATAATAAATTAAATAAATAAATAAACATTGGCTAACTAACTACATAACTAAGTGCATCAATAAATGTTTTAGAGAAATAAAGCAAAATAGAGAACAGAGAGTTGGAGAGTTTGAAGTGTCCATTGATGTCTTCTTTTATAAAGAAGCATTTAACTAGACATCTTAATGATAAAGGGCAAGCTATGTGCATAATTCATAGAAGAACATTTGAATTAGTGGCAGCCGATGTGAGGGTCCTTGCAAGTAGTGTATGTGCATGTCAGTTCATTATTGGAATGCTAATGTGACTGGAAAAAATGTCAAATTGATAAGCTATTGTCAGTTTCTACAGACTGCCTTTGTATTTTTAGTCCAACATTAGTCCAACATTAATTTTATCTAAACACATGATTATTTTAAAGATATTTAGTTATTTACTTATTCATTCATTCATTCATTCATTCATTCATTCATTCATTCATTCATTAGTTATGCCTACAGGTTCCTGAGGAGTCCAGAAGAGGGTATCAGGTCCCTGGAAGGAGAGTCACAGGATGTTATGAACTGCCCAAAATAGATGCTGGGAACTGAACTGTGGTCTTCCCCAAAAGCAGCAAGTGCTCTTAGCTGCTGATTGATCTCTCTAACCCCCATGAGCACAGAATCTTTATAATGAAGTTTGAAGTTTGAAGGGAACTTTCATTTATCTTCTTCGGATACTTTTCTTGCGTGGTATGTAGTACTTTACATAAATTTTAATGTCATTTCAGAATAGTTTTTGTCTAATAAAGAGTTAACAAACAGACTTTTATATAGATATTTAGGCTAAAACATAAGTTTGCTTGAAAATTGGACCATTTGGGTACTACATCTTTCCATCCAAGGTATGCTGTTCACCATGGAAGATTTTTCTTTGGTTTTGTGTTCGTGAGTCAATGATTATATGAGGCTTTCACCTACGGACCCTGTCCCTTTACGGTAACTGCTATTGGCAGTCTTTTATTTTCCAATTTTTTTTCCCATTTTTATAGCTAGAATAGGAATATTATAAATTAAGTGCATATATCGCATAATTTTATATCTAGTTTTCTTACCAAATTCTCTTATTAGTGCTATAAGTTCCTTCTTCTTGGAACCCTAACTTATCTATGCATTTATTTGTTGAAGAAAAATTTTAAATAATTTGTCCTTAAATATTAATTACAAAAATAATTTTCATGCCTTTTTATTTGCTACTATGTCCAAGACATCATGAAATAAAAAATGTATATAAATAGCATCAATGTATGTTTTTTCATGAAGCACACTATGTATTTCATTCATTTCTTAGTTAATTATTTTTTTAAGAATAGTTTTTGAGGGGCTGAAGAGTTGGCTCAGCAGTTAAGAGTACCTGTTGCTCTTGCAGAGGACCAGAGTTCCAGTTCCCAGCACCCATGTGCCAGCCCACAACCATCCTTAATTCCAGTTCCAGGAGATCCCACACTTCTTCTGGCTTCCACACACACCAGGCATGCACTTACATACATATAGGCAAAACATTACTACTCATAAAATAAAAATGAAATCTTAAAATTTTTAAAAGAATGGCTTATGAATTTATAATTTTTAAAATATTTTTTATACAGCAGGTGGTTTTCTCTCTTCAGATTGTAACATAGGAACATGTTGACATGATTGAATTAATCTATATTAAAATAAATATTGGTAATTGTTCTTCAAGTAGATTTGTATTATTTACCTGCTTTCTTCTGATCATTCAATTTTCAGATTTTGAGACTTCTATTTTTAGGCTAAGTATCATGCATTTTTTTAAAAAGTGATTTATAACTGTATTCTTGGTTTTGATTGTTTCATATATTGCGATAATATGTGTGTGTATATATATATATCATGTTATTTCTCTGACTCATTAATTACTAGGAAAATGACACATTATAGTATTATATCTTATCATTCATGAGCCTACCCTTTGCATTTCTTTCAACTAGATTGTACAAATAAGCATATTTAATTCTGTCTCACTGTTTAGACTGAGATTTTGTTTCCCTCCAGCTCTCTTCTGATCTCTTTTGTTTTTTCTTTCCATCTAGTCTCATGCTCAATGCGTACCTTGTTATGTTGATCCAACTACTTTCAGCTTCTAGAGAAACCTAGAGTAGTGCTGTGGCTTGAGAGAGGGAAGTGGAGGAGGAACTGACCTGTAGACCAAAGTGCTGTTGCAGCTATTGATTCAAGAGCTGCCAAGACAGGAAGATCAGTCTGTTTCTGAGTCTTCTGTCTTCCCCCTTCAATTTTTTTTTCTCCCCAAGTGTACCAGACAATAGAGGACATAGAGAGCACACTTACTGTATCCTACATGACCCTTTTCCTTTGAAGTTGCCAATGTCATGGTGGGTCAGTCATTTACCAGTATTATGCACTGGTGCTTAGACATTTTTTTGACTAAAGGCAGAATCTCTTTATCATATTCCTTTACATTAAGGACTACAGCAAAAGCTGAAGTTAAACAGTGATCTCTAGATCCTGCATTTCAGCTTGGCCTGTTTCTCACATCATGGTACTATGTCCTAAACACCATTTCCCCAAACCTCTTCACAATGCAGTTGTACAGGTAATGGTGCATAATGGAATGTAAACTAATTCTGGTTATAGTGACACAGCATGTATAGATTATATCCTCTTTCCCAGTCACAAACCATTAATAAAATACAGTACTGTTACATAGGTTCATGTTACTTAGTATCATTATAATTCAAATTTCCAAGCATCTGTGCTTGTTCTTAAAGCTATTTCCTTTATTTACATTATTATGAACATTTGCAGCCCATTTCTGAGACAGAGATTTATCCTATTCTAGAAGAAATGAAATGAATTAGGCATGGTGGGACACAGTTTCAATCCCAGTATTTGCAAGGATAGCCTGGAAGTAGTTTATGTACAAATGTACCTTGGGATGGATATACTCTGACTGTTGGTTCATCTGGAGATAGGAAATGAGACCATGTCTAAAAGAAAAACAAAAAAAAGTAAAGGAGACTAAAATAGCATATTAACATGTAGCACTGGTAAATATTTCATTAATTATTATCTCTTATTAACATATTTAAGTTCTTACCTGTCCTAAAATTTCTGATGTAAGCAATCTAATTTGATTCATATCATAAAGTAGTAATGTAAAGCTATAACAATAAGAATAATAGTTAAAATTCATGAAACACTACTTAGTAGACATTATACTAATAGTTATTGTACTTAAACTGCATACGTACTTTTGGAGAATGGTATTGCTTTTATCCACTTCTTATAGATGAAAATAATAAAATATAAGAATATTGAAGGATTTGCTGAAAGTCGTTCATCTGGTTAGAGGTAGAACTAGAAATTTGCAAGCTTAAAATTTTAGTGTGTGTACTCTTAAGTACTGCACAACATAACTGTTGCCATTCTTATTGATAAACCAGTAAGTCTGTGAAGGAGGTTTATGTCCTTGCTTCTGATCACTCAATAAGTAAAGAGTAAAGCAGAGAAAATAAATAATATTTTCTAATTTTACATAAACATTTCCTTCCCAAGTATAACATATAACTAATATAACCTATTCCATTGCAGAAACTTATCAGTGTGCAATCATATAAACCCATTTGAGTCTATAGGGCTATGATATCAGGTAATTTAGCCATGCTTAAATGAGATTCTTATGCCTTTCCACATAGAAACAACTCCTGTTTTGTTGGTACTCCTGCTGCTTGTATAGATTAATCTTATTAGGGACATTGCCTTTTGATTTCATTTTGAAATTTTGCCCATTTTTTTCCTTCTAGGTTTTTGACAACTACACAATAGTAAACTCAATTGTAATGCTTTGTGAAATGCAAGCTTACTTCTTCTATTACATAGAAAACATCAACAGAAAAGAAATTGAAATAATTGCTAAATTTTAAATTGAGTCAAGCTGTAGAAATGCAAGTTTATTTGAGTCAATGAATATTCACTGAGCTCCTATGCCATGCTGGGCACAATGCTAGGCACAGTGGGAGATAAGGAGATCGTAAGAGCAGCCATTGCCTTCAGGGATCTCTAATTCAATGGGAGAGACAGGCATGTACAAACAGTCTTAATATTACCCAGACTGTTAAAAGTGCTACAACAAAGGGACTGAGAAAGTGCAATACGGGTATAAAGCAAAGATATTAACTCCAACTGGGCGAACTTGAGCAAACAAATAAACTCCACAGCTGGTGCAATAAAACGTGATTTCAAGAAAAAAATGCTTTAGTTTTAATTGCCTCCAGTGTTATTAGGCAAGTTGCCAAGGAGTGTTTTCTCCAATATCAAATTATATCTCAGGAATATAATTTTAAGATGTTGGACTACTCACTCAGAGGTATTCGAACAAAATATTGATCATGAATGTTACCTGAGTGGTTAATTTTAGCAGTCTATTTGTGCTTCAATATTTTGATAGAAAAAAATATCTTTGTAAATGAAAGGATGGATCTGTGAATACTTAAAACTGAGTACAAGTTCTCATGAACCCAATTCTTATTTTAGGAGTATCCCCAGGTCTAGATTTTATTGTCATTCATATATTTTTCTATTGCCAAATATCCATTAGCCTTTTCTCTTTGCTGTGTTCTAGGTAGCCACACCAATGAGATCAAAGTGGGCTTTTCTGAAATCATGAGAGTCACATGAAAGTGTCGTGTTCACCTACAACAGATAATAAGGTGCTATATTTTCTGCATTCAGCACCAGTGAGCAGTTATCATGTAAGGCTAAGCAAGAACAAATTCAATATAGAAGGTCTGGATTTAACTCTCAGACCCACCATGAGTAAATTTTAAAAGATCTCTACATGATTGCATTCCATATATGTAAAACAGGGAGGGTATTAATGCCTGCTCATTTGTTGTAAGATATAAGTAATCTAAAAGATAAAAGTCATTAAGAATATTGTTCAGAATGTATTCGGAGAATCAGAATAATCTGCTATTCATTTTATACTGTCTTCTTCCATATTACAAACAAGTTGCTAGATAGTTAAAGAAGACAGTGAACATGCCTTTCAACATGTAACCACATGTTCCTATTTTAAAGTTAATACTAAAATACAATAGTATACTCAACTCGCTCCAGTGTTTACTGACACTTTGTTCTTAGACACATCAGGATGCTGAAGCTCAAAGAAGCATAAAACTGGCATAGAAATACAGATAACAAGATTCAGACTTTCTGTTTTTTTTTAAAAAAAAAACTCATGTGTAATTAATATGTGTGTCTTTTGATCATTAAAAAACACTGTTACTAATATTGTAACTTTAGACTGTAGCATTCATTCTAGTGACCTCTTGAAATACTGTCTCTAAAAGGGCCTGTCCTCTCCTGCTGTCTTTGCCCATCTGGCTCCTACAGCTTTTCCCAGCTTTTGCATCTAGATCTCTGGATTGCCTCCCCTGTCTTTCTCCCTAATCGGTTGAGATGCCCTTCTCCTTTCTCCCAATTATCTTGCTTTCCCTGTTGATATCAAGACTTATCAACCTTTATTGTACTTTTCCAAATATCAGTATCTCTTACTTAATGTCAGAAGCCATTTGAAAGCTAGACGTGAGTACATTATAATTACTATTTTAATTCTATGACTCTCTCAGTGAATCCAGAATTGTTCTTCAATACTGTTAGATTAATGAAAGAATGAGTGAGTGAATTAATGAAAGAAAAGTTATGTTCTGTATTAGATCCGCACAAAAAATAATATCAAAAATTCATTGTCTACAAGAACAAAAATAAAACTGATAGGAGAAACTAAGTGACTACATATTTCAAATGTTTTAAAAATAATACGTGGCATATATTTCTATCATTTTAAAAAGCCTCGTCTCAAATGTAATTCCATTTGTGAATTGAAACATTCCTTTCCTCCACATTTGCTTACCTTGAACTAGAAAGGCACCAAAATGCCATGATTAGGACGAGGCTGCATTCAGAGATTTGTACATAATTCATAGTTTAAGTTCTGCAAGTTTGCATAATAAATAGTTTAAACACTGCAGCAACAGAGCTGGAAAGGAAATTAGGATTCTGAATGAAAAAGTTAATTATACCTCCAAGGATTTTGGGTTTTTTGCACTACATTAAAAGCAAGCTTAGAAGATGATAATTTAGGATAAAAGGAGATGAAGACGCAGGAGATTATGGGAGTGGTAATAACTGACAAGTTATCTTATTAAGTGGGGGTAATTAGACTAAATTAATTTTAAAATTGTAGTAGCAAATTCTAGATCAACAATAGTGTAAATAATTTCCAGGGCTGATGATCTTGCAGCTGGAGACATTTCTGTTAGATGGCCTGTTCTTAACATTAATGACCATTTCTCTCCAAAGCCATTCTATTGAGATAACCCAGGGGGTTAGAGCTTAAAAGTGGAGTCCGCACCCTTTCAGCTTGACTGCCAAAGCAGTTCAAAGAACAGGAAATCCTCATCAAGGGAAATTGGTTTTTAATAAGAACAAAAAGAGGAAAAGATGTTACAGACTATACCTTCATCCATTTGTGTGTCTATTCATCTACCCAGTCAACATATGGGTTTTACAATTGCTAATAACAATCAGTATCAATGCATAATTTTTGGAATTTAATGTGAGCATCAGTAGTGTTCAGAGAACATCACATAATCTTTAAAAACGTCCCAATGAAATTTGCACTGGTATGACCAGAGCTCCATTTGTAAGTTGCACTCTTCATGTTCTCTACATTTCCAGTTAATTTATTAACCGAAGAATACACACTCAGTAATTACAAGACATTTGGTCTGAGACATACCTGGAAGAGTCTGGAGCCACACCCAAAACCACTGTACATGCATGTGCCTGTGCTGACATCAAAGGCAGAAACCATCATTTAGGTATTTGAGTAGCTGGCAAGGTGACTCAGTGAATAAAAAAGGGGAGAAAAGATGCTTGCAAGTTTTACACACACATACACACACACACACACACACACACACAAACAACATGCACACACACATATGCATGCACACAGACACAAATAAATAAATAATTGTATTTATAACTGAAATTTAACTGAAATTTAAATTTTACAAATAGCATGGAAGGGGTTTAGGGTTAGATCCATTTTTGAAGATGAATTTGGGAATATAAAAATGATAAAAGAAAACTTAAGAAACAGAGAGCTGGAGCTTGAGAGATGGGTCTGCTGTTAAGAGTGTTTACTATTCTTGCAGAAGACCACTGTTTTGTTCCCAACATCCAAATCCAGTGGCTCATCTCTGCTTGTAATTGCATCTCCAGGGTATCTGACACCCTTTTCTGTCCTGCTCTGGTGCCTGCACTCATGTGCACATACACACACACAGACATACACACATGTATGTAATTTAAAACAAAATAGAATTTTCTTTAAAAAAAAAAAAAACAGAGAAGTTAGACCCTCCCACCATATTACAAGCCAATACATACTTGTATAAGTGAGTTTATTTTGAAACTCTATTGATCATATCTCAGTCTGTATATTGGGGAATTAAGATGATTTTCCATGTGACAAATGCTTTACTAGCACCCCCACATAAATAATTTCATGGGCTCTTCCTATAAATATGTCATCGTAAACATTGTTATGACCATTTTAGAAGAATCAGATTCTCCAAGAAGACAAGTCATTTATCAGAGCCACACGGGGTATTGAAATGGGCCTGGAATTAAAAACAGACATTTTGACCACAAATCAGAGCTTTTTTTTTTTGCCACTACAGTGCCCTATCAGGATTCTCTAGTTAGCATTTTGTTTTCAGGGATATAATTTTATAATTTCTTATTTGTATCCTGGTGATGATTCTTCAACCTTTATCACGCATTATATCAGACTCTCACTTGTTAGATCCTAAAAAATTCAATTTGTTAGTTTCATTTGGAATGGAACCACAAAACTAGAAAGAGACACATATTACTTTTCTTCCTTTTAAGCTCCCCAAATATCCCTTTGCTTGTATGCCTCTTTCCCATCCTTTCCTGTAAGTAACTTGCTGGATCATGACTGCCAATATCAGAATGTTCAGTAGCCATTTACAAAGGGATGAAGCAGACATCTAACAGGCAAAAGCATCATTCTGCACTTGATGGACAGTTGATTAGCAATTAAAGGAATGATTTATGGCTTAAGAGAGCGGAACTACCTATCATGAACACCTACATATCTGTACACATGCAATACATCTTTCTAATAATTATTGAATCATACACTATCACCCTGAAATTGCCCATTCTCAATACTCAGTTCAAATAGTGTAACTGGATTGTCCATAGACCAGGAGGATTGCATATTTTCTAATGTGCTCAATTGTTCTTGCCTTCGTCTTTGAAATTAAAACTCAGTCTGGGCCACATTTCCAAGACTCTTAATACCCCTGTGTGTCAGTCAACTTAAAGGATCCTTCTTCCATGAAGCCATCCATTCCCTTCTACTTTTCAATTAATGCGTCTCCATTGACTGTTTATTTTGCAGGACAAGGTCACCTTATAGTAATCATTACTGTCCAGAAGGTTATAATGAGGATGGTGTGTCTCTGACTTTTCTGTCCCTGGAGGAAAGAGCCAAAGCTGTGCCAGAGGACTAAGCAGGAGAAGTAACATTCCCACTCCAGACAGAATTCTCCTTACTACCCAAATCTCTAGAAGTCTTGAAGCTCTGAGAATTACATGGATGGGTGGCAAGTGTAATAAAACCACTGCTAACAATAATTTTCCCTGACTTGTCTAATAGCATTGAACCAAAGTCAGTCAGTAGAGTTAAGCAAAAGCATAATCTCCCTTCATAAACTTTTAAATGGTAAATCTCCCAAACCCCAGAGGTATTGCTACCAAATTTGTCAATGGGGACAGATTAAATCAACCAACCAACCAACAAACAACTACTACAAAGAAATCCAGAAAATATAAGTCAGGCTTAAAAACTTGAAAACATAATTTCTAGTGAATTTAATTCTGACACTCTTTTTTCCTTGATAGGACTTTCCATCTCTGGCCTGAATTTGTCCCTGCTGTTATCAGCTTGACTTGAAGATAAGGACCCAACAAGCTTTCTATCAATAGTTTTCCCCTAAGGAGTCAAGAGGTCAGAATCAGTTACTGTCAATGTCAAGCCCTGCTCCAAGTCAAGCAGGTTTAAAAAGTAAGAAACTTTGCAATCTTCTTTGTACCTAAACATCTATGCTTTCTTAACCTTTTATTTAGCCTTTTATGTATTGAATACTTAACATGTGCCAATCACACTATAAAGTTCCAATCTATATTATTCCCCTTAAACTTATGCCAATAAGCCAGGAATTGACTAGGAAGTATTAAGTCTGACTTATGATTTAGGCTGTCTGCCTTTGGAGTTTGTATTTTTGTTCATTGGAGTTAGAATAGAGTCATATACTCCTGCTGTCCTGGCTGACCCCATGATCATTGCATTTGTACTTAATAAACCTTGTTTTCCTCTGTGAAGCTTTGTTACAACGACATTGAGACACAGCTAAATTGCTGCTCTGTAAGGAACATATTATTTTCCTCTTCAGAGAAAAACATTTCTATTCCTTCCTTCTCTATCCCCCTAATTTATAAAGTTCAATGTTATGACCATATTTAAATTCATATTTATACTGTTTGTACTAATATATTCCATTGTAGAAAATAGATTTGGCGATTTGGAATAGGTACACTTATAATGTTACTTTTTGACTGCTATTATCTCATTCTTCTCCTCCTTCATGAAAGTCTAGACATGACAGTTGGCAGAGAAATAATAAGAGTCTCCATGACTCTTGGTTCATCAAAACCAAAGGCAGCTGGGCCAGTTTGCATAAGTTAGATAGGGATATTTACCAAATGGCACAGAGTTGTCTATGAACATGGGCACTGGGCTCAGTTGATCTGAGTTCAAACCCCAGTCACTTTATCTACGTTTCCATTTTATCATAGAGCATTCAACAGTCTTCATCTGCAAAGCTGAGATTGGAGTTTTTAATGAGACTGCTACTGAACTGTAATGAAGATTTTATAAAATGCTTCAAGTGATTGCCTCACTCACATGAAACTTTCTGCACCCTTGCTGAACATTTCATAGGAAAAGATGTAAGAAAACAGGGTCCAGTATCAGGCAGCAGAGGGCTAAAGATTGGGGAGCTGGTTGCAGTGGACTAAATATTGAGCTGAAGTGTTGGAAACATCTATAGCCCAAAGTTGTGGTCTATAACTTTCCCACAAGCTATGTGGAATAGTTGACTTTATTTCAAAGGCCAGAGGCAGTGTGGTAGCCTTCATAAATCATAATTATTTAAATTATGTTGATCTAGTAATAAAATCTAAACAGAAATATTTTCTGAATAATTTCTAATATTATGGTAAGAAGAGGTCAGGGAACAGAAGGATATTCTGTTCAATTTTTCACTTGCCTATTGCTTAAGGGGAAATGATTTCCTAAATTTTATATTTGAGTGAAACATATTTTTATTAATGTAATATTCACACATTAATATTGCAAACAGAGACCTGTGAAATTCATATATATGTGTGTGTATGCTTATTTTTATGACATTATAATGCTAAAGGAAACTTTTCAAATTATAGCATCAGTGATATCATCAAAACATCCTGTATCTTGCATTCAAATCTTTCTACATAGTTCTCCCTTAGCAATAATCATCAGGAATTTTTTGCTTAAAATGTCTTTCTGCATTGTCAACATATAATTGTACCACATATGTACATACTCCTAACAATGTTATGTGGGGTTTTTTTCTAATCGTTGATATTTTTACAGCAATGGTGACAGCATGCACAAGACCCATGCAAACTCAATCAGACAAAAACAAGCATAGAACTGGGGAAAGAGGCAGGAAGCCACAACCTTAACCAAAGAGTTATTGGCTGCTGATCACTGTTGGTTGACGGAGAATTGGTCTTCCTTAAAGGAGTCATGCTACATAGGCTGAACATGTTCCAGGAAATGAACTCTTACCAAGGGACATATGGATACACAAACTTGACTGCATTGTCAACATATAATTGTACCACATATGTACATACTCCTAACAATGTTATGTGGGTTTTTTTCTAATTGTTGATATTTTTACAGCAATGGTGACAGCGTGCACAAGACCCATGCAAACTCAATCAGACAAAAACATAGAACTGGGGAAAGAGGCAGGAGGCCACAACCTTAACCAAAGAGTTATTGGCTGCTGATCACTGTTGGCTGACGGAGAATTGGTCTTCCTTAAAGGAGTCATGCTACATAGGCTGAACAGGTTCCAGGATATGAACTCTTACCAAGGGACATATGGATACACAAACTTGACTCAATACTATCCCCTTAACATATATGACAGAATGCATGAAATCCTGTGGACAAGCTATGGGGAACACAGATAAGGGAGGGGGT
>NW_008338996.1:4261154-4262028 GCF_000622305.1 Nannospalax galili | reverse complement strand
CTAACCATAGATTGCAAGAGTTACAGGGTAACAATGCCTTTGTCCAACTTGGAATTCCAAATAGACACTATTTTTCCTCTGCATCAGAAACCTGGGTTTCAATCCTGACTACTTCAATTTAGGAGTAAGTAGCTCAAAATCTACTGGAAACTATGACTTTGACTGTTACTTGGGGTACCAGCTGATCTGGTAAGATGAGTAGAAACAGAATAAAGGGAACAAAAGAAGCTATTTTTTGTGGTTCAGGAAACATAAATGGAGGGGCTGGTTTACTGCAGTAAAATCTCTAGGTGTTCATACTTTCTGATTTGTCTTCCTTCCTTCCTTCCTTCCTTCCTGTCTTCCTTCCTTCCTTCCTTCCTTATTTCCTTTCTTTCTTTCTCTCTTTCTTTCTTTCTTTCTTTCTTGAAACTGATGTTTTCACATTTTCAGAGTCACTGCCACTCCTTGCTGTTTCTGAAGAGACATCTCTTTCCAATTCCTGAACCAAAAGAGAAATCTTCAGTCTTTACTTAATAAACAACCAAATGTGACATTATATATAAACTTAATTCACTGAACAGGACATTGAAGTAAGTTTTGAAGAAACAGCAAAGAGTTGAAACAATATTGAGGAACAGGTTATTGAGAAAGATAAATTTCAATATCTAAACCCATAAGTTCTTGTCTTAGTTTGTTCTCTATTGCTGTGACAAAACACTCTGACCAGTACCAACTTGGGGAAGAAAGGGTTTATTTGTCTTACAACTCCCAGGTCGCAGTTCATCAGGGAGCCCAAGGTAGGAACCCATGGCAGGAACCTGGAGGCAGGAGTTGGAGCACAAGACTTGGAGGAATGCTGCTTACTGGCTTTTTTCCCTGGCCCCTGGTCCGT
>NW_008338996.1:4253275-4260699 GCF_000622305.1 Nannospalax galili | reverse complement strand
CCCACATCACTCATCAAGAAGATGCCCTTCAGACATGGCCACAGGCCAGTACAATAGAGGCAATTTCCTGATTGAGACTCCCTCAACCCAGGTGTGTCAAGTTGACACTAAAGCTATCCAGCACAGTTCTATAAGCAAAGTTATCTAAGAGCTACTAAAGGAGAGTTGCTACTCTTCTCAAATGAAATTTGAGGAGTCCTTCATAGAGGAGAAGACGGTAGGAAGAAAGTCGAATCCAGAAGTTCAGTGAAATTCCTGATCTTACAGGATTTTGTGAGATCAGTTTGGGTCCCCAAACCCTGTGGCCTCTGAAGTTTGAAACTCTTGAGAAATTTCTTTAAGTTTCTAAACAAAGTTATGCTTTTCTTGTTTGAGCTCACAGCTCACCAATTTTTGAATCGTCTTAGCATCCCCTGCTTAATACTCTGTTGTGGAAACTGAGCATTCTCTTTGCACTGATCTTACAGGATTTTGTGAGATCAGTTTGGGTCCCCAAACCCTGTGGCCTCTGAAGTTTGAAACTCTTGAGAAATTTCTTTAAGTTTCTAAACAAAGTTATGCTTTTCTTGTTTGAGCTCACAGCTCACCAATTTTTGAATCGTCTTAGCATCCCCTGCTTAATACTCTGTTGTGGAAACTGAGCATTCTCTTTGCACTTCACAAACACACACACACACACACACACACACACACACACACACACTACACATACACACTAAGGCACAAATAAATAGGAACATACTAGTTACACATACAAATTTTTAAAGTATGGAACGTTTCAGTAAACTGTTGTGAACTGAAATGATTTGAAACATGATAATTAAAAGCACATAACAATATTAAATATTAATTAGTATAGACTTCCTCTGCAGGCGTTGAATGTGTGGCTCAGCAATTAAGAGTATATAGTGCTTTTGCAGAAGATTTGAATTTGTTCCACAGCACCCACATTGGGTGGCTCACAACAGCCTGCAACTCTCATATAAGATATCTAATCCCCTCTTCTGGCCTCTGTAGACACCCTTACTCATGTGTATACACCACAATTCCCATACACAAAAGCACATAATTGTTTCAAAATTTTTATAGAATTTTGTGACTTTCATACAAAGTATTTTGATGGTGTTTAGATCCCCTCTTTTACCTTCATCTCCCTGTATGCCTTGCCTGATTTAATGTACTCTCCCTCCTCCCCATATGTATGCATATTATAGAAATTAGAAAGTCTAGTTTGTGTCCTCAAATGTCCTTCAGTGTGGGTCTATCCTCTGGAGCTTTGTTAACCTACCAAGAGACACATCCTTGAAAGAGACTGACTCTCCCCCTCCCAGTAGCCATCAGTTGCCAGTAGTTTCTGAGGTTGAGTTTGGGTTTCTTACTCACTTCTCCACATCTATGCTGTGATTTTATCTGGTTTAATCTGCATGGGAATTGTGCATGTTATCATCACTGCTGCGAGTTCATATGTGTAACTGACTTTCAAGAAAACTCTATTTCCTGTGGTCATCCACCACCTTTGGCTCTTACAGTCTTTCCTCCCCTTCTTCTGTGGTGGTTGCTGAACATTGGGAGGCAGAAATAGACATAGGTGTCCTATTCAGGGATAAACTCTCTACAATCTCTTGTTCTTTGTAAGTTGTCCAGATGTGGGTTTCTGTGTTCATCACTATCTGCTGCACATGACAAGCTTCTCTGGTGAGAGTTGAGAAGTGCATTAGCCCTATCAGGTCTGGAGCATCCAGACACAGATCTGTGACAGGAAAGGATCCCCTTGATCTGAGGAGCTTGAGAACCAAGGTGATGGTGGCACATAGTTTTTAAATAAAAATAAATAAATATTTAAAATAATGTTTTCAGGTCTGAGGAGCTTGTTCAATGGATAAGACGTGAAATCCCATGGAGTAATTCAAATCTGTTATCTCAATGCTCCTGAGGTGAGATAGGAAACAGAAACAAGAGAAGCTCTAGAATCTTGTGGGCTAGCTACCTTGGCATAGGTAGCTGTAGAACAGGAGGCCTTATTTTAAACAAGTAGAAGGCAAGAACACAAAACCCAAGGTTGTCCTCAGACTTCCACACATGCACTGTTGCAGGTATGTATCTGCACTCACACACAGGAACATTCATGCTGACCTATGTGCAAGCACATCATAATACACACAAATATAAATAGATCAATAAATAAATTCGCTTGTGGCTTTAGGCAGGATTATACTTCACGTATGCTTCGTCCTGCAAATTATCCAGACCTGACATTTTCCTGGAGACTTTCTGGCTTCCTCACTTTTTCATGTCTGTGCCATACTCCATCTTTTACATCTACACTAAGGAATTCACAGATAGCATCTCTTTTATATTGCAAGATAAGTCATTTGATTCCAGTCCCTTCTCCTGACTCACCGGCCATGTCCACATATGACTCTAACAATATCCAAGTAATATGCCTTGCTCATAGCATATGTATGATGAACAGTATAATTATTTAATTGATTGTACTTGGAGAGTGTATCCATGGAGAATAAATGGAAACTTTTAAAAGTATCAATTAATGTGCCTTTAAAAAACCTTCCTACCTAGAAACATGTCAAATCTGGTACCTGAGTCCATTTTGTCGCCAACATTCACTCCACATAGAAGTACCGTCCTGATTTGGAGCTATATATATTTACAGGTAGCAAAGGCATACACTAGTTATAAGATTTAAAAGTAGATAAAATACACATTCATAATTACTATATCTCCCTTGCACATAAGTATCCAACACTTTATATAATGCTATAGGTTAGGCAGGATGAAGACTTTATTTTATGCCATCCAAAAGCGATTGCCCTGTCTAGTCCAAAATGGAGCACTTCCTCTCTGTGCATGGAGGTGTGGGGACTAAAGACTTGTCCATATCTTTGTCATTAATAAATACAACACTTATCTGGGATAAGGTGCCCAAGGGAGAACATGGAATCACCATCAATAAATCTCACTGTGATTAACTGACACGGGAAAAAAAAAAGAAAATACAGTCTCTCAGAAAGAATGGCCTTCCCTGCCTGCTGCAATTTTGCTTCAGCT
This sequence comes from Nannospalax galili, assembly GCF_000622305.1. NCBI lineage: Eukaryota > Metazoa > Chordata > Mammalia > Rodentia > Spalacidae > Nannospalax > Nannospalax galili. The sequence continues at coordinate 4,257,633 of NW_008338996.1, read as the reverse complement.
TTCAGTGTCCTGAGAACCCACCACTGATGTGTTTGCCTTCACAATATTTAGCTTAATGGGTGATTAAAATACCTGGAATATGCCAGGATATAATATATGCTTCAATGTTCCTTTTCCTTGGTCTTGTTTGACCTTCAGCTTGACATTAAGTTATTGATATTTTATTCCCATTTTTCAGATTATCCAAAAAAGAGTAAAACAGACCAAAGATATGAATTGACTTCCTTAAGGTCACAAAAGTAATAAATGTCAAAACTAGAATTTAAACTTAGTCTTCTGTTGCTAAGTTCATGATTCTTTCCACAGGAACAATATATTGCTATTATATTAGATCCAGAGTAGATGTTAGAGATTATTTTATCTATGAATGAAAGATACATTCGAAACAATGTGCAAAGTTTAAGCACTCAGTGATGCCTGGAGCATGTGTTCAGGACTAGAGGACCTACTGCTAACTCCATAGGAAAAGGCAGTACTTGATTATTGATGTCTGCCACAGATACCGGGTGCCACACACTTTTCAGCCTTAGCCTACTTCTTTCATTCCATTTTAACCAATGGAACAAAAATGACACAGAGACATTTGAAATGAGTTAGCTGCCAAGGATCACCTGAAAGATGCTGGAAGAGCCATGGCCATGTGACCACAATATCTTACTCTCTAGTTACTGTCTTTGGTCTCCTTGGAGCTCTCCTGGGAAATCTGCCAAATCACTCAGAAGCACTTTCTGCCTCTCTCTCTCTCTCTCTCTCTCTCTCTCTCTCTCCACATGAGATTGTTTTTTCCTTAAGATTTCTCAAAGCTTTTGATGAGGAAATGCAGAATCATAAATTGCAGTGATTGGTAGACATAGAGGGCTGGCATGATTGGATGTTCCTTAAGATTTCTCAAAGCTTTTGATGAGGAAATGCAGAATCATAAATTACAGTGATTGGTAGACATAGAGGGCTGGCATGATTGGATGAGACAGTAGAGAAGGTTCAAGGCACAGCCAGATCCAGCTGAACACATAATAACCAGTTGGCGCTAAACTTTCCCTAAGATCTTGATCTGGCCCTTTCAAAAGTAACATGCAATTGTCCACTGGTACTTGGAAGCCACAGAACCACTGAATTAAAACAGGAGAATCAGAGTGAAGACCATTACCATCCACTGCAATCGCTACCACAGAGTGGTAGAGGTGGGAATTTGAAGACACTATCCAGATAATTCAGTCAGAAAATTAGTCTGCAGTGGTTCTGAACTCATGACTTTCTGGGAAATTATATGAGACAATGTTTATAAATTACCTATATACTGTGTGCTAATGCATATGTCTGTGTGTGTATTTTGACTTTGAATCTTCTGGATGACTACCTTAATTGTCTTGGTTTATAGACACATCTTTTAAAAAATTCTCTCCATGTCTGTAAATGGAGAGCAACCCCAATTTTAACTGGGGTTCTCACATACTGCTTTTTATCTCACTGAACATGGGCAACTTATTAAACTTTGTAGTGTTCACAGATGTGGCTAAGGAGCATTATTAGGCTAGAATTGCTGTTCATGAAAGTGACTGAGAGGGGTTAAGTGATTAGCGCCAAGCCACACAGCTATCCAATCCTTAGGCACTGATGAGGAATGGAGTTTCCTAACTCTTAATTCAGAATGTTAAGCAGTGCTTCCCCTCTACATTAAGAAAAAGTGTTGCCGTTTCTCCTGTTTCAGTCCTGTTCCTTTTCTCTATCCCTGCATCTTCTTCATTATTTGTCGGTTTCTTACTTCAAACTGACAACTATTTATGAAATTCTTTCATATGACCACTTTTAATCATTAGACCCTTAAAAACACTTGTTCCTTATTAACAGAAACTGCTGCTTATTGTCTGCACCCAGCACTCAGTTTTGTTATTAGCCAATTTATGTTCAAATCATGACTGTTCTCTTGCTTAACATAAAAGAGTAGTTCTACCCCAAACTCAAAGAATAAGCCCTGAACACCATTAGATACTCATGACTTTGATAGAAATGTGTTTAGTCAGAGTCACGTGGTCCACCCAAGTGGAAATGTGTCTACACAGACTTCTGGTTTCCAGAGTTTTTCCAAGAAGAGTCCAGAACAGGTATTCACTTTGTACTGGATATTGGCATACTTGAACGGGAAGCTGTGATTTTTAATAATGACTGTCAACTTGGCAGGATCTAGAATCACCAGGAGACAATTTTCAGGACATGTCTGTGAGGTAATTTCTAGATTGGGTTACTTGAGGTAGCACCATTTGATGAGCTTTGGCCTGAACTGAACCACAAGGAGAAAGTGAGCTGAACACCGTTCATTTCTCTGCTTCCCAAGTGAGGATGCAATACGATCAGCCACCTCAACCTCCTGCTGCTGTGACTTCCCCAACATGATGAAGTGCATCCTTGAAACGTGAGACAACATAAATTGTTCCTTCCCTAATTTGCTTTGGTCATGTGTATCTTTTTGTTATTGTTATTGCTTTTGTTTTCTGGCTTTTTTGTCATAGCAACATATTAAGTAACTAATGCTGAAGCTACAATTGCACCTCTTTCTTCCCAAAAGTAAGCCAGATAACAGACATTTAGGATGGGCGTCTTGGGGCTTCCTCATGTTTGAAGAAATTCCCAAGTCCAGTTAGAATTCTCAACAGCTGCTAGAAGTATCATAACTCATTGTGTGTCTTGAAGAAAATCTGGAGTCACTGCTGATGCTCTAGGGTACCCTTGCTGGCAGGCACTGTGGGGTGAGACTCAAAAGAGATTGTTTTCCTAACCCTGTTGACTATGCAACATTAGGCTATTACTTAATGTTCAGTGACATGAAGCCATCTCTCTTCACTTATGCTTTATTGTTCTGACTGTACAGGTGAAAAGGAAAAACTATACATTTAAAACTATCTATCTATCATGTATCTATCATCTATTTATCTATCTAAACATGTACAGCATGGATATGAATATATGATATATATATATGACAGTGCATCTCTATTTCAGTTCAGAACACAGAACTTAGCAAACTATAAAGGTATAGTCAACAGTTGCTCAATAAAGTAACTAAGAAAAGAATTTATGAAAGAGAATAACAGCTGTGCATTGGGTTCTCATAAGAAATTTGGATAGTTTTTTTTAATTTTTAATAACTACATGATTAGAAGAAGCATTTCATTACAGCTTTAACATATTCAGTAACACACTCCAGAGCAAGAGTACATCTCTTTCACAAGTGGCTGTAAGTTTCTAGGTTCACAGTTGAGTTAATACAGTTTTACAATATTGAAGTCAGTATAAGCCCTGTAAGATATAAAGTTGAATGAATTTTTAACCTTTAAAAAAGATCTCCACTTCATTTTAGAATATATTGTTCCTTACAGAAAGACTCATTGTTTTGGCTACTAACACTGAGATGTTTGTGCATGCATCTCTAATCTGTATGTATCTGACTATTACTAGTCATAATCAGCTGCACTTGGATCCTTGTTGCCTGCGTATGTCTATAAAGTCATCAGGTAGACTTCAATGGTAATGTTTATCATCTCTACGAATTAACATGATGTAAATTTCCATACTTCCTCCTCAAATACATTTTTTAAAATTTGTTGATTTTGTGTGTGTGTGTGTGTGTGTGTGTGTGTGTGTGCGGATCACACAGAACATCCAAAACCATCTTATTCAACTATACACCCACTTCCCAGATGACACCCTCCCATAGCCTCCCTCCCCCAAATAGCCTCCCTCCTCCAACTAGAGCCCTTATACTCTGATATCCCTGCTACTGTCTGCTGTGTTCTTGGTACCCCCAGCCATTCCCTACTACTTGTCCATCTGGTGAATCTAGTCAAGCCTATCTAGATGTCTTTGTTTTAGGAAGGTCAGCTGTTCCTCACCTAGCAGCAATCAATTGTCAATATTCCTTTAGATAAGATTGGGGTCTGCTGTTCATTTTCCCAGTTCTATGTTGGGCTACTATCTTTAGCCACCCTGGCCAACAACTCAAAGGAAGGTATCTCCTATCTGGCATTGTTGCTTGTTATGTAGCCTTTAGCTATATATATGGACTGTTAGAAAATTATATTGGCCCCTTTAATCTTTTGTTATACTTTCCTTTTGGGTGTTTAAGGCCACACAGTTGGCCCAGATAAACTAATTTATTTTTACTCTTAAGGGCATTTGAGGATCTATTCCTCAGAGGTCACATGGGGTTGGGAGGAGCCCCTGGCTCCTTTTACCAGTTCCGCCTATGTGAAGATAAGTCAAAGGTCCTGCTCAAACATGGGTGGCTTCACTTGGAAGCATGGAGGAAATGATTCCTCTGTGTTGACCCTCCTCTTTGTAGACTGGACACTGGTTCAAGTCCA
>NW_008338996.1:4241382-4253230 GCF_000622305.1 Nannospalax galili | reverse complement strand
CCTTTATGTCCCTCTGACCAAATTATTATAGGCCTCAAAGTATGTCTGTTAAACATCTAAGAAGGTTAGTTCCACCAGTCTATTTAAAAACTTCCTGCTATATGAAAAGAAAAGCCAACCCCTTAAAGTTAGAATTGCCACTCTATCTGTAACTACTTCTGGAATTATTATTGATTGAGGTTCCTCTGTCATGTCACTTACCCTCCAGAGGTAAATGTTTGTAGTTTTAAGCTGCTCAGTTTGGGGATCATTGTTCATGTAGCAATAGACAAGTAATGTACTTCTATACCTCCAAACTTTATACCTCTATATAGAGTTCTTTTTATTATTTTCTGTTCTTTAACCAAATATTGATTTTTACTCAACAGACTTTTCTATGTGCCTCCTGCATACAAGACTGGGATTAAACATTGCAGGATTCACAAAATCTCCAAGATTTAAGTCACATCTGATTCCACCTGATTCAGGGTACATCCCTGGAGTTTGTAGGTACACAAGTCTCTTGGATTCTCACAGCTTTGAACTCTACAGGTTAGTATTAAATTTTTATGTTTCCTTGACTGTACTCTGGTTATTTCAGCAATCAGAAATAGAGGAAACGTTTCATGCCAATATTACTCTCCTGATCAGATGCACCTTCCCAAATAGTATTAGCATGAAGTGAGTTAATAATATGTTCTTATGTCTTTTTTATTTTCTTTGAACTCTGAGTATAGAAAATTCCAAGTACAAATCATTGTATTTTTTGAACATTTACTTTGTACCACAATTTTAGTATTCATTTATCTCATTAAAACTTTTTAAAATTTTGATGAAATGCGGCCAGTGTTTCTGTCTGGTGAAACAGGGTCTCCCTGTACACACAACTAGCCTGGATCTTACTATGTAGACCAGAGTGACCTCGAACTTACATAGATCCACCTGCCTCTGCCTTCTGAGTAGTGAGATTCAAGGTGTATGCCACCATACCTAGCTCATTAATACTTATTAAAGACATGTTTTGGAAGACACTATAATGTAGGCACTGTAGAAGTAATGGAAGCTTAAATGACTTTATCGATGTAGGAATATGTGCAACTAGAAACGGTAACCAAGCAGTCAGATGCCCAAATTTGTAGGCTGAACCTAGTTCCATACTGCCATGCACATCAACATTCCCTGTGGTAGAGACCAGTTGATTGTGAAATACAAACTACGAGCTGTAAATGTGGAAACTGAGAGTTTCATTTTGGTTTCTTCCTGTAATACCTGAGAGAATTTGTCCAGCTCACTTAATCCTCTTTTATTTGTGGGTCTCAAGACAGGGTAGTGTATATGAACGAAATTTTGTGACAAAGTCATGACAAATGTGTGAAATATTAACTCACACAGTCATTCATTTTGTATACATTCTATGTGCTAGGTACTATTACAGGTGTTGTGGCTCCCAGCTTAGTGATCTCCTACAGTAGTTGAGATTAAAATCTGTTGGGGAGAAGATGGACTATAGAAACAAATAAAATCACATTTTATGAAAAAGAAAGTCATATTCTAGTAGCAACAGCCAAACGAGTACAGCAGATAGGATTTGGTAGAGAGGTTGGAGGGATTTTATGTAGGATGATGAAGGTGTGTCTGGGTAAGGATTTCTGATCATAACTGAAGGAAGAGATGGAGCAGGTGTTCCATATACGCATATAATTGTCTTCCAGCCTCAAAAATTAGTGAAATTGAACAGTATATTCATATACCCTGAAGTATATGAATATACTGTTATACAGTATATTAATATATACAGTATATATTCATATACCCTGAAGTAAGACTATATATTGTGTTTTTATAATATTAAAAGAAAAAAAGTGTGACTTCATTAGAATGAGTCAGTGGGAGACCCCTAGAATCAATTCCAGAGTACGAAGAAAGACAGAGTAGGAACCCATTGGTCACCACAGGGCTTTGGTTGTTCTGAGTGAGCTAGACATCTTTTAGAGTAGAATGCTGAGTGATTCATCTTTAGAAAGGAATTCTCTGTGTCCAAAGGTGATGGTACTTCTTAGTTTTAAGGAGTGTTGGGTATGTAGGTATGCAGTAAGCACACTATGAGTATGACCACACTGTAAAGATAAAGTGCCTAAGATCTGCTGCCCAGAAGACTGATCTACGATATAATCGGAGCTCAAACATTTGGCCTGAACAAATACATAGATGGAGTTTATGTTTGGAAATATGAGTAAGACTATGGCAAGCAAGTCAGGTGGGAATGAGACAGAAACACTGGTTCAGTTTATATGCCTATTAGATATCCATGTGGAGATGCTTCATTGAGTTTAAAATAAGCAACAGAGCTTCAGGGAGATACCTTGAATGAAGACATAAATTTGGAAGTCATTAGTATAATATGACACTAAAAACTTTGTGTTGCATAAGATCATCAAGGGGTAGACTGCAGGTAAAGCAGAGGAGCCTTGGGACAGCTGATATTTAGAAAGAAGGAAAAAGAGACCCAGAAACAGACATTATGAGATCCCATGAGGAGGGGAAAAAATATAAAGGGCATGCACCTAGAAATCAAGTGAAGAAAGTATGTTTCCACATGAGGAAGTGATAATGAAGTGGATGTTTGAGCTAAGTCAAATGAAAATGAAGGTTATAAATGGAACATCGGATTTAGCAACAGATGAATTGAAGGAACCACATATTGAATTTAAGTGGCAGAAAGTAGACTGAAGCTTGGATTCAGGAAGTCTAGTTTCAAATACTGTGTATAAATAATTGAAAGAAGGAAATGTAAGCAAAAACATTCTTGATTATGACAATCAAAAGATGTAATGAAGCAGATATAAGCTGTGAGATACAAAGAGACATCAAATGTCAACTTAAAGTCATTAAGAACAAGGAGCATGTGTCATTAAATATTTTCAACTGCTTCTATGTTCTTAAAGACTCTTCAGAACCACCCCAGCCCACCTACCACACACCCGCACATGCACATACGCGCGCACACACACACACACACACAGACACACACACACACTACATAGGCTCTCTCACTAGTAATAGAGACTGAACATACATCATGAAGTCCTTGCAGGTTTAGGACGCAAGCCAAGCAGTTATGGTTCTTGTGCTGCTGACATTACCAGACGGGATTAATTTAATTCCACTCAGTTATGCTTTTAAATTTGATTTGAGAAATGTGTCATAAAATGCTATTGAGAAGTGCAGTACTGCATTTGTAAGCAGCCTGGGAACGTGTGTCTGCTCTGGGAATCCTTAAGAGAAAGGGATTGAAATTTTGTTGTGCCTGTACACGGTTGGAGGGAGTTAGTCTTTGCTGAATCTGGTGACAGAAGTTTGCTGATCTTGGATTTCTTACTGTTGTGAGGTGATCAGAAGGAAAGAACATATCTCTAGGGAATAAGGGAAGGGATTACAAAGAATAAAGAAAAGCAAATTAGTTATTACAGTTTTAACATAAAACACGGCATTTAAAAGATTTCATATATACAAGAAACTAGTTTATGTTAAAGTCCTTTAATTCACTAATTTTTCTGATGTATCTGTATGCTTTCTTTCAATCCCTTTCCTGGCATTAATTTTTCTAGAGGTAAATGGCAAATAAGGAGCTAAATCCATAGTCTGCAAAGAGAAACAAAGACATATCAAAGTGTATCATGTGACCCAATAAAATATGGTAAGGAGAAATGAGGGCTTTTAGCCATGTATTTTAATGTAACGTCTACTCTCTTCTCTTTTTTGTCTTTTTGAGACAAAGTCACCATGTAGCCCCAGCTGGCCTGGAACTCGCTATGTAGACCAGGCTAGCCTTGATCTCACAGAGATCTACCTGCCTCTGTCTCCTGAGTGCTGGGATTAACAGCATGTGCCACTGTGCCTGAACTATAACTTCTACTTTTAAAAAATTTCTTATACTTTGAGAATTTCCATCACTCACTGTCACTTCTGGTTTCTCCCAGACTCCTCCATCACCTCTTCCTTGGAAGCATTCATAGTTCGTATTCCTTATACATGTATGCATAATGCACACATAATAATGAGCAGGTAGACAGGTATATACGTCCACTTTCTGTCCATATATTGCTCTTTCTTTTTGATTGATTAATTACTTGATTGATTGGTTTATGCTGATAGAGATACACCATCAACAAAATGTAGAGACGACTTGTCTGATCGATCTCCCAGAGCATCTATAGTTCTATTTGTTTTAATGATTTTATGTCCTTGAAACTAGTTATTCTAATCATCATGATTAGCTCTAAAATGTGAAATGGAAGTTTGACTGTCAAACTGACTGCTCAGCTTTTGGTTTGTTGGTAATTAAAAGAAAAAAAAATTAACTCTTAATTACTAGTTACCAGGAAATTATAGAGGGCAGTGAATGCTGTCTCTGTTTCCACGTTTCAATAGTATCTTATGCAATCCCTCCTATGGAATTTGAGAACAGGAGCAAAAGTTTTATCAGTTTATGATGTCTGTACCGTCACCTTACTCTGACACAGGCTGGCTGTGGGAGGCTGAACTGGCCACACTGGGCTTCAGGGTCTGTCTCGTTTGCTGATGTAAACATTTGGAAATCTCCCGAGGCAGAACCCAGTTATGAGGGCTGCCTCAACCAGGACTTCTCTGAAATGTGTTTTCCTCTTTTTGCTGTAACCCTTCTCATATGCATTACCTTGTTTTCTTGCTTTACTCTCTTTACATGCTACAAATACCTCCAGTTGACTAGTTCCTACATCTCTAATATGTTCCTTGTCTTTTTACCATAAGGAAAATGTGAACTCCATGGAAACTGCAAGGAATATGGTCGGATATAGGAAAGGGATCATGAATTTTAATTTCAGGACCTCAGGGGATTTCCTTAGCAATGTGATCATATGATTATGAGTTTTTCCAGTATTGTGAAAAGGGTGATCAGGGCTACAGTCATTTTGCTCTTTCCCGCCATTACACATTCCACTTCACTTAGCATCTATTGATGCAGGCATTTGAAACTCACCTGAAGTAGATTCTAGCTGGGTTTATAATATATGGGGCTTGAGATGTGCTCTTTTGTGGTTTGTCACGTAGATAAGTTGCTGCTAACAAAGTTCCATAGGTAATAAAGGGACAGAGCCGATTCAAAAGATTTATTTGTCTCTGAGGCTAATAATCTGAATATTGGTCTTCAATACCCTTTGTAATTTTAATGATATAAGTCAGAAGACCGTTTCTGAAATATAAGTCTATATTTTATATCTTTATCTGCCTGTATATATTTACCAAGCATTTCCATCCTACCTTCCTGTGAGGTATGACGTGTTTCCAGTCTCACAACCATTTCTTTCATCATTGTGTATGAGGTGTGTGTGTGATATATGTCTATGTATGTGTCTGTGTACATGTCACATGTGACTGTGAGTGTGTGTGTGCATGTGTGTGCTTCTGTTTGTATATGCATGCATCCTGTGTGCTTGTACAGGTCAGAAGACATCCTTGGGTGTCAGTCCTCCCTTTACACCTTGGTTGAGACAGTGTTTGTTTGTTGTTTGCACCTACATCCACTGAGCTAGTTACCCTCTAGCTTCTGGGGACTGTCTTGTCTCCTCCTTCCCTCTTGCCATAGAAGCCCAAGGATTATAGATATGTTCTACCACAACCAGATTTATGCAGAGTCTGGGTATTAAAACACGGGTCCTCATGCTTGCCTCATAAGGGCTTTCCCTATGAGACATCTCTTTAGTCCTTTTAACCTCTTTTTGATTATGTAAGGTATACACCCTGTGTCTTTGCCTTTGAGACAAGGCCATTGCTTCATTTTCAAGGTCAAAACCCTTAGCCAATAAGGTCTTTCTGTGTACCTAAGCAGTTTTTATATCTACTTGCCATGAGCTACAGGCATCTAAAATCAGCAAAAAGTAAAAATATATCCAGACCATATGAACAATGATTACAAACTATTATGACCAATGGAAAAGATAAATAAGATACATTGCTATAGCAAAAATAATCTGGAAATCCTCTGAGATCGTAAGCCTTCTTAATGAACACTTTCTTTAGAAAATTTGATATGAGTTTTGCCAAAAATACATCAATGCTAAAGTACACTTTTGATTTCGATATTAAATTGTGAAACTTGATAAAATATTTCCAAAGTGTTAAAACACAGGCAGCTGGAGGAAAACTGAGTTGACTTTCTAATCTATTCATAGAAAAAGATATGAAATACATGCAGATCTGATGTAAGCAATATTGTGGAGGTATTGTATTCTCTGACACATGCTTTATTTAATTTGGATTGCATGAAATATTTGTCAGCATTTCAGTACTTAGTAGATAAACATTGTAACTTGTTATGTCTTTGTTATTTTCAAATAAAGCTTAGTTTCACATCTAAATTTATCTCTGTATCCTTTCTTAAGCACCATCCTCAGATACTATAAGCTATATTGCCCACCAAAGATGTAAGTTCCCACAGACACTTGAGTTTCCTCCTAAAGCTGTTACTCCCAAGTTTTAGTGTACGCAGAAGGCAAAGCATGATTGAAAGAATCACAGGTTGTTTTTTGCTAATTTTTTTCATCTTGCTTTGCTGTGTCTCTTGAGAGACATACAGTAGAATCTTTGACCTTTATTTCTTCGAGGTTACTGTGAATTGCCCAAAGGAGATCAGTTTCTGGTGAGGACTGCAGAATCCACTTTAACAAGCACTCCCGTGAATTTGTAGGCCAGACTCTAAGACTGACTGAAGTAGGCTCTGCTGCCTCCATGGTGACCCTGTGTGTACAAAGATCTCTCTTGCTGGCCTGAGCTTATTGGTTGAGATTCAGGTCAGCCTTCCAGGTGGGTAGCACATCCCAGAGGTCCTAGCTTCCAATTCTAAAGCAAGTCACATTATAGTTAAATCAACATCTCTGTCACTGCAGCTACCTACTTCCCCTCAGCTGACCCACCTAGTCCTCCCCATAAAGCATACTGCACAGATGACTCATGTAGGTCTTAGTATCCTGCACAAGATGGCTGCTTTTCTCCATCATTTTTCACTTTGCTTGGGAGATCCCTCAGGCTGTTATTAAGAGTGAGTCACTCATTTTCAGAGACAATCACAAAAATAAAAGCAAACCAAAACACTGTTTTGATTTTTTTCTTTTAGTTCTACACCCCTTAGAGAATGAAGCTTATACTCCATGCACACAAGTTAAGATGATTCCTATGTGAGTTCAGTTTATTTATCCTGATACATTTAATTTAAAACACGGTAATGCTAAAGCTAGCACAGTCATTGTCTCTATCAGAATAGTAAGTACTTGAGACTACTGGACCTTGGAAATATCCAACTCACGTATGTTACATTATGAATGAGAATCTGATCTATCATTCTCTGAATTCCATGTAATGGAGATTAGATTCATTTTCTCATTCTTTGGCATCAAAGTTTTCTTTTGGGCATGACAGAATGTCCCTTGATTTTTATGCTAGCCACAGGGATTAGAATAGGACTTTGTAGAAAGGAAGAATTGAATCTCTTTCTGTTTTGCCACAGCCCAGGCTAAATCGTTTCATTTAGCAAGCTTGTTTCTATGTCTAGTACAGTGATAAACATAGGTCGAAGAGAATCACACACACAAAAATAATGAGTCCTAATGCTATAATAATAAATTCTATCATGAGTGCAGGAAATCTGGTGGGGGAAGTAACAGGAGAGTGCGCACAGCAGGGGCTCTAAATATGATCCAAGTGTATTAACAGTATGAAGTGCACAAAAATTCATTAAAAAATTTTAAAGAGGATTCATGTGACTGTCTCTATGTTTTCATTTCAAATGTCTCCCAGTCAATGTAAATAATAACACTAAATCTATACAGCATTTTCTTTGTGTATATATGCATGCATGTGATGTGTATGTGTATACCATGTAAGTATATCTGTGCATGTTTGCCTGTGCATTTCTGTGAAGCCCAGAGTTCAAAGCCTTGTGTCTTCCTCTATCACTCTCCATTTTTTCTTTAAAACCTGGGTCTTTCCCTAAACGACATGGCTAGAATGGGTAACCACTAAGCTCCAGGATCCACCTGTCTCTTCCTCTCACATACTCTAGGGTCGTAGATGTGTGCCATAATGCACAGCTTTTTTACATGGGTACTGGGGATCAGAATTCACAATGTACACCAAGCATTTTACCATCTGAGTCATCTCTCCATCCCTGACTAAACACTTTTAAGGATGTTATATTAAAATAGTAGGTTATCTCATTAACTCAACCTTGTTTTACAGCTGAAATAACATTAAAAAGTATAAATAAATCACTAAAAATAAAGTGATTGATAAAAAGCAGAGCTAATATTTGGATGGAATTGACTAGATTTAGAGTAGGCATGTGTTATGGCTATATCACATCTCACTTTTAAGAAAATCAGAGTAGTTTGTTTATCTGAGTTGGATTTGTTCTTTAATTTCTCTTCTTTAAAAAGCCTGGTCTTTAATAATTAGTAGATGTGAAAAACATTAGCCTTGAAATCTACCTGACAACATTATATCCATGCTCAGATGCCTAGGAGCTCAGAAAGTAACCGACTGACTATGACTAGCAATAATCAGATATATAAAGATTAGAAAAGCATATGCAAACATCTCAATGTCAATTGCATTAAAAATGAATTTGTCTGTATGAAACTGTGTATTTCAATAATGAAATGCAGATCTTTTTGAAAGGTTAAAACCTCATTTAATTTTATGTCTGCATACAATATTGTATAACTGTAATAATTCAACTGTAAACCTAAAAATTTTCAGCCAATTTTGAAAGAGATGCATCTTAGCTCTGGAAATTGTAATTGAATATGTTAATGCTGTTGTAATGAAATGCTTCTTTTAAGTATGTGATTATTAAATAAATAATTAAAAAAAAAACCCTAGTCTTTGACTTCATGTGAATCAGTCACGATCCCACCATATTCTCTGAAAACTAATTAAAAATCCACCACAGTTACTTTTTATTTTTTTCTCTCTGTCCATCTCTATCCTCTGACACCAGTGGAGTTATATCTTCCTTGCAGTTTCCAATCTAATGTAGCACAGAATAAGGCTCTGGGCTCCACAAGCTGACAAACTAACCTTGGCATAATGAATGACCTGCAGCTTTGGAATGCTTCCAGAATGCCAAATGACCACAGCTCGATGCCTCTGGAATGTGGAATGACCCCAGCATTAGCCAGGTGACCCACAGCTGCATGCCACTGGAATGACAAATGGATTCTGGCTCCTAGAATACCATGTGCCTGCTCAGGAAAAAGACAAAGGATATTCGGTGGATAAGCCTTCCTGAACTGGAAGTGATTGACTTCCATGCTGTGAGCTAACCATCAGGTAATGCTAATGCCACCTGAGTCCGTATCCCCAGGTTCCTTTGAACATCCCACTGGAAACTATTACTTCTCCCCAAATCACAGAAACGGGGTTATTCCCGTGCTTAGACATGTGATCCCTCCGGTTTTCCATGCATGCTTTCTGTGTTTTGCCTAAGAGATGAAATATAAATCTCGTTTTTTTTTTCAAATTCATTTTCCCAGTGCATTAATTTAGATTTACAAAGCTTTGTAATCTCTTTAGATGATGTCGGCAACTATAAAGTCCTATTCAAAGAATGTAATTCCCTCATGAGGAAGCCTGAACCCATCATGGAATTTGCCTGTGAAGGAATAAAGGTGTGTGAGGATGCCTGCTTCAATCATGTCAGAAACTAAGGTTTTAATGAATCTCACTTCCATTTTTTCCCTTCATTATTTTATTCATTTGTCTGGTTTTTTTTTGTTTTTTGTTTTTTTTGCAGTGTCATTCTTTTATGAATATATCTTTTTCCTCTCTGTTCTCCACTGCATTTCAATGCATTGGTTTTAAAAGGAGGATTTGCAAACTGAGTATTAAAACTCCAGGGTACTACATCTCCAAAATCTATAAGACGATAAGAAGATAAGAGGCCAAACCCGCTGAAAGCGTCTCTCTTGGTGTCTGTGGAACGCAGAGGCTTGTCTATAATACCCCTAAGCCAAAGCAATCTGCCCGCCTCCCCCCCCAACCCTGTCTGCCTAACGCAAGTAGATAAACTCAGCATTAAAATTCCTTACACTTTGGCAAATGAGTACCCAGGAGGCTGCCGACTCAATCAGGGCTTGTTTTACTTACAGTGTAATACTGAGAAAGGCCATAAACTCCAGTCTGACAGATCTGTAATACCCATTTCAATATGCTTTCCCTGTGTGCGGGCTTGCTGATGAACTTTCATATTCCGCCAACAAAATATAACAAACATATTAACGACATGTGGTAAATCACCACTGGAAAGGCCGGGTCCTGGTGGTGGAAAGAGTTGTGGGTAATTGAGAATATCCAGCTGCCTGATACCACTTTGGGGGTCTGGGATGATGTCCTGTCCTGGGGGGAGATCCTGGCAATGAGAGACAGGCAAGTGACCTGCCGAGAGGTCAGATGACCTTACGTCAAGCATGTGCAGTGTAGGAGACTTGGGAGGACAAAATATCAGAGGCTGAAAACACAATAGACACTTATAATTGATTAATCGTTTTATTATATTTTAATAAAATTTAATTTTATATAGAATTTCATACACACATATAATGTACTTTATCACATTCACCTCCAGTCCTTCCCCAGCTCCTCTTAAATCCACTCCCAGCCACCACCCCCTCCCAACTTCATGCCATCCATTTGGTTTATTTTTTCTGTTTTTTTGGTTAAATCCAAACAAGTTTATTGGGCTTGCTGACAGAGCATAGAGTGGGGGTTTATTTACCAAAGAGTGGGCACCCCCTCACCATTTATGGCTGGGTTGGAAAGTCCACACTCAAATTTAGATTCTGTGACTTCCTGATAGCTGCACAAAATGGCCGGAGAGGTACCTTATGGCCTTTTTGGGGCTTATATATGCTTAGCCCCTCCCCTACATGCAGCTAAGTTCCACTGAATGTGTGGGAGGAGTAACTGACTCCCCCATCAGTTCCTTGAAGAGCATGGGAAGGAGGTGTGGCTACAGCTTGCTGGCATAGTGGTGGGAGGATACTTTGATTAATCTTATGTATATTAAAGTCAGCTTTCAGAAAAGGATGTGCTAAATCCAGTACAAATTAACAAGAGCGTGATTTCTGAGTCACAGTCCAGTGCTCTTTGGGTCATGGTTTTTGTTTATATCCAATGCTGTCCTTAGAGAGTACCTAGATCAAAAGAATAGTCAGCCTGTATCTGTAAATTAGCATCAACATGGTACATGGCCAGGCTTGGCTTTCTATCTTGTTTTAGGGTTTTGCTTTTCTTTTGGGTACGTGAAGGACAGTCAAGAATAAAGCACGTAAACACATAGTACTTTTTCTCAATTGGAATCTCAAAAGGGCAAAAATTGTTCCTTAAAATGGTCATAATCTGCTAATGATTCATAATCAATACAAAAAAGCATAACTACTTTTTTTGCTACGACCAATAAAAAGAACATGTTCAGACTCTGATTTAATGAATTGCAAATATGTTCTAAATAAGTTGATCATATATGAGAGACTCCTTCATCGGATGATGCCTTTTCATTTCCCTCCCTCCCTCCCTCCCTCCCTCCTTCCTTCCTTCCTTCCTCCCTTCCTCCATTTGTCTCTTCCTTCCTTCTTTCTCTCTTTTTAACTTTCTTTCCATCTCTCCTTTCTTCAACAAATGGCTACTTACACTCAGGAATTTTGCATACTCCAAGGATATATTAAAACAAAGTTTTCTTAACCTTTTGCTCAGTGCACTAAATCAATTGTAACACAGTATGAAATTCAATGATGAGAAAGTGAATGTCATAATGGAGGCCCAGGAAATGGATCCT
>NW_008338996.1:4236602-4240069 GCF_000622305.1 Nannospalax galili | reverse complement strand
TTAAAATAGCAAGAAATGTTTGCATGGATGTGAAATCTTAGGACAAAATGAAAGAGCTGGATCATTAACCAGCTAGAAAATATCTACTACACACTTAAGTACTAAGAATGGGTGATCTACGGTGGTATTCATTTAGCAGTAGACGTTTTATAAATTTTACAGCTCTTCCAAGCTTTGTCATTAGGCTGGCCTCATTGGCTGGTATTAGTTGGGATTTGAGTTTGCTATGTAAGGAGAAGTAATTAAAGTGCTGCGGAGTTCATGTTGAATGGGATGAGGACTTTAAAGCAGAAAACAGTGGCGTTAAGATGCGGGATTATGAGACTGAGAAGATGGCTCAGTGGCTCAGAGCGCTCCCCGCTCTTGCAGGGGACCTAAGGTGAGCTCAGAGCACCCAGGTTAGGACCCTCACAGTCACCTGTGACTCGAGATCCTCCACAGCAACTGCAATCACTTGCACATACCACTACACAAACACACATATGTATATGCGTAATTTGAATATAAATTTATTTTAGTTTTCATTTATCATACTTTTTTTGGTCTTTTTGAGATAGGGTCTCCTTGTAGCCACAGTTGGTTTGGATTCCCTATGGGACCAGGCTGGCTTCAATCTCACAGAGATCCACCTGCCCCTGCCTCCTGAGTGCTGGGATTAAAGGCCTGTACCACCAAGCCCAGCTGCATATTTTATGCATATTTTTATTGAGTTTTTCATGCATTTCATATACTAGATCTTAATCAAATTCAGAGCCACTCTGCCTAAAAACATGGATGACAGTGTCATAATAAGCAAGTGGATAATTCTGTAAAAGACTCAATAAAAGTCAAAAGAATGTTTTTGTGTTTATTTTCAAATGTGAGTTAGTGATGAGCTACTTGTTAATTACTCAGTCATTTCACAAGTCAAGCATATTCACTACCTCTCATGTGCCTGATATTTACATTTAAGTATAAACATAAATAATGATCCCATTGTCATGGAATTGTCAAGCCAGTGAGGTAGACAAATGATGAATGCACATATAATAAGTAACATAAGTGCAGACAGTGTCACAAAGAAGCCAAAATAGAGAAGTAGGAAGGAGATGGAAGTGCATAGAGGTCCTGGACAAGCAAGGCAGTACATCTCCTATCTCTCCACCTGAGTAGAACTGTGATTTTCGGATACCACCACCTCATCCACAC
This sequence comes from Nannospalax galili, assembly GCF_000622305.1. NCBI lineage: Eukaryota > Metazoa > Chordata > Mammalia > Rodentia > Spalacidae > Nannospalax > Nannospalax galili. The sequence continues at coordinate 4,238,881 of NW_008338996.1, read as the reverse complement.
TGAGCCACCTTCCTCAAGAGGCATTCCCAACCAGTCAGAGTATAATTACAGGGTAATCCCAATTATGGAGGATGCTTAAATACACTGTCATAAAACTTGGGCTCAAGGATTTGCCTTCACTATGTGGTACTTTGTAATGCAGTTAAAAAGATTTTCTCTTTGTACTTCATTCCAGCTCAGAGCTAGATCATTGAGCCCCATCAAGCTCCTTCTCTGCTTCCCCTCATGTGTATATCCCCTGATAATTTGTTTACATGCTCAGTTCTGTCTTGGCATCTTCTCAGAAGCACTCTAGTACAGTTTCCTTTAAATAATATGAACATATGATATCATGATAAAGTGATATTTAAGCAAAACTCTAGATAGCAACAGGGAAACTGTACAAATGTTAAAGGGAAATAGTCTGAACAAAGGAAACAGCAGCATAACTATTCCAAAAACCATCTCAAGTGACTGAGACCTCAGCATGTTGTGAGAGGGGTAACATACACTTAGAGGAGGATGATTCCAGACGGTGTACATGGACAGAAGGCTGCAGAGCCTCCATTTCTACTGAAACGTGTGTAAAATCTCTTTGAAAACAAACACCTGTCTGGACTCATTCTTGATCTTATTTTCATTTTTAGAATGTAGAGCTCTAGGAATTTGAGCCAGAGAAAATGATCATGACCGACAAATGACGGGAAAACATTTAATGAAGAGGCTGTGGTCAAGCTTGAAGTTGGAGCTCTTGAAGACAGCTGGAGGGAGTTCCAGGGTATGTTACCTTCATCAGCTCTCTTCTAACTACTCTCATCCCTCTATTCATTAATTGCAAACAGAGTCTCACCTTTGGGGCTTTAATTCTGGAGCTGCAACCTGAGTTTAGCTGTCTTTTTCTATCTGCCACAGTCTGTCATTTCCTCAGCCTTTGATTAATACCGGAAAATGGAGGCTGGCACAATCATAAGACGAAGCTTTAATTTCAGGACTCTTTGTACATTCCAATGTAGATAAACAAGCCAGGAATTTCTTTCCTCTTCTGAATGCTTTGGGTCTCAATTGAGCACACATTGTGTGTGCTGGGAGATCAGTGAGAGAAATGAAGTGTAATGGGGCCTATGTCTACAAATCTATATTTGCATATACACAGGACTTTACATTTTTGCAGTAAGAGAATTTCCTCCATGTTTTATATTCAAGACCAATTTCTATTTCTGTAAAATGAGGCTGTTGTGCCAGACACATTTGTCTCACAGAGTTGTTGGGAAATCTGAGGCAGCGTAAGAGATTAACTTTCAAATGTTTACCATCTCCCTTTCCCCAACTCCCCGAAGGCACCCATGGAGATCCCCTTTCATTTCCTCACACACTCTTTACTACATCAGGGGAACTTTGTCTTTGCTAGTCCTTTCTTGATATTAATTCTGAGATTATTTGCTTGTATTGTGATGAATTTGGATTGCAGGGAAGTAAAATTTTCACAAACAAGGTATACAATAAAGTAAAAAGGAGGATACCTACATAGATCTAGATCTTAGATCTTAGAGACCTGCCAAGAAGTTACTTAATTTGCATAATTACTGTCATTGGTCTGCTACATTTCTTTAAAGGAAGTCCCATATTGAAAGTATCATTCAGCTGCTTTCCTGGGCATGCAGGACCTGCAGGCCTCTCTCCCACCAGGCCTGTCTCCCACCGGCAGGCTTGTTCTTAGCAGGGTAAGTGGATTGGGCCCTCTGTGCCTTGACTCCCCCAGCCTCACCTGCCTATCTCCCCCGCAAGTCTCTCCTCCTAGCCTGGGTCCTGTCCCATTCCTTGTCTTGGCTCCTCAGACACCTGGGGAACCACCACTGCTTCTTCCTGATCCTGTGCATCCAGAGCAGCACAGTTCCTTCTCAGGTCCCCAGGAGCACTGCTTCTGGGCCTGGTCCTGCCCTCACCTCCCTCTGCCTCCCTGGTTCTCAACAACCAGCCAACCACTTTCCTGGACATGGGGGCTGACCTTTCTTCTTCCTGGTCCTTTACATCCAGACCAGTCCACCTCCTCAGTGCAGTCCCCAGGGGCCATGGGACTGCCTCCAGCTCCCATCTTCCTTTGCATCTCTGCATGGCGTTGCCACCAACGGGGCCATAGACAAGCATCTTTCTTGGGCCCAGCTCCCAGGCCAGTCCAACCCCCAAATTTCTGAGGCCAAAATCTATCTTTGAGGGATAAACCTTAGGCAAAAAAGCCTGAGAGAGAGCATCTGATCCTCATCTAACTTGGGCCTCTGTGGGAACTCCTGAAGAAAAAAGCA
>NW_008338996.1:4235389-4236228 GCF_000622305.1 Nannospalax galili | reverse complement strand
TACTCGGGCTGAAATGAAGAAGGAAGTGAAACACTCAGTAAGCCAATTAGAGACTACAGGAGAAAGCCTCACCAATAGGATAAATTAAATGGAAAACAGAGTATCAAGACTGGAAGATAAAGTGGACGAACTAGACCACTCAAGCAAAGATTATGAAAAATTTAAGAAATCACAAGAATGGAATATGCAGGAATTGTGTGGCATCATAAAAAACCAAACTTACAAATCATAGGCATACAGGAAGGAGAAGAATCACAAGATAATGGCATGGACCAGATCTTCAACAGAATAGTGGAAGGAAATTTCCCAAAATTAAAGAAAGATGCCCATACAAATATGATAAGCATATTGAACACCAAACAGACAGATCCAGAAAAGAAACTCTCCACGGCACATCATAGTAAAAACACAAATGTACAAAACAAGGAGACAATACTGAAAGCTGCAAAAGAGAAACAACAAGTCACATATAAAGGAAAAATCATTAGGATTACAGCTGACTTTTCTATGCAAACTATGAAAACCAGAGAGCCTGGACCAAAGCATTCCCAGATTTAAATGACCACAGATGCCAAGCCAGACTATTATATACAGCCAAAATGTCTATTATAGTTGAAGGAGAAAGAAAAATCTTCCATGACATAAGTAGGCTGAAAGAATTCATGTCCACAAAACCAGCCCTTCAGAGAGTTCTGAAAGCAATACAAAGAGCTGAAGAAAGCAATGACTGTACCCAAGGGGTTGCAGATAGAACTCCAAGGAGAGTATAACAGTGTAAAAGTACAACTATAGCAAGAATATAAACAAAAAAAATGACAGGATTCAATACTCATCTTTCA
>NW_008338996.1:4233437-4234863 GCF_000622305.1 Nannospalax galili | reverse complement strand
ATAGGGGACTTCAATACCCCACTGTCTCCATTAGATAGGTCAACAGGGCAGAGAGTTAACAGAGAGATATCTGAATTAAACAATACCATATATCAAATGGACTTAACAGACATCTACCGAGTATTCAACTCAAGCACCAAAGAACATACTTTCTACTCAGCACCCCCGGAACCTTCTCCAAAATCAACAATATACTGGGGCACAAAATAAACCTCAACAAGTACATAAAAACTGAAACAATTAAAGTTTACAATCAACACGGGAAGAAGCCCTAACCTCACATGAACACATGGAGACTAAACAACACACTCCTGAATGATGAAAGAGTCAAAAGAGAAATTAAGAAAGAAATAAAAGTATTCCTGGAAATAAATGAAAAGGACAATACAACACAACAAAACCTCTGGGACACACTGAAAGCGGTTCTTAGAGGGAAGTTCATAGCTCTAAGAACCTACATCAAAAAATCAGAAAGAACACAAATAAATGACTTAATGTTGCAACTCAACACACTTGAAAAGCAACAGCAAATGAAACCCAAACCCTACAGACAAAAAGTAATAACAAAAATCAGACCAAAAGAAAGAAAGGGCAAATCCAAATCAACAAAATCAGAGATGAAAGGGGAGACATCACAACAGATACCAAGAAGATCCAGACCATTATAAGGGAATATTTTAAAAACTTATATGCTACTGAATCTGAAAATCTAAAAGTAATGAATGGATATCTGAAATCATGGGAACCACCAAAATTAAACCAAGAACAGATCAACAGTTTAAACAGACACATAACATATAAGGAAATTGAAACAGTAATACAAAGCCTCCCAACTAAAAAGCCCAGGCCCAGATGGATTTACAGCAGAATTCTATCAGACATATAAAGAAGATCTACATCCAATACTACTTAATTTATTCAAAAAGATAGAAATGGAGGGAGAACTTCCAAATTCCTTCTATGATGCCAACATCACTCTAATACCAAAACAAGATAAAGACACAACCAAAAAAGAAAACTATAGACTCATATCCTTAATGAACATAGATGCAAAAATTCTCAAAAAGATACTTGCAAACTGCATAAAGACACACATCAAAAAAGGTCATCCACCATGATCAAGTTGGCTTTATCCCATAGATGCAGAGATGGTTCAATGTACGTAAATCAATAAATATCATAAATCATACAAATGGGCTCAAAGACAAGAACCACGTGGTCATCTCAATAGCTGTAGAGAAGGCCTTTGACAAAATTCAACATGCATTCATGCTCAAAGTCCTGGAGAGAATTGGACTGGAGGGAACATACCTCAACATAATTAAAGCCATATATAACAAACCCACAGCCAAAATCATTCTAAATGGAGAAAAACTGGAAGCATTCCCATTGAAATAAGGAACAAGTCAAGGCTTTCCAATATCCC
>NW_008338996.1:4232291-4233328 GCF_000622305.1 Nannospalax galili | reverse complement strand
ATTGGAAAAAAGGGATCAAATTATCCCTTTTTGCAGATGATATGATACTATATCTGAGACACCAAAAATTACACTAGAAAACTCCTAGAAATTATTAATACATTCAGTACAGTGGCAGTTTACAAAATTAATCTACAAGAGTCTGTAGCTTTTCTATATACCAATAACAAGCAATCAGAGAAAGAGCACATGGAAACACTCCCCTTCACAATAGCTGCAAAAAAAAAAAATAAATAAAATATCTCAGAATAAAGATATAAAATATCTCATTAAAGAAAGAGATTGAGGAAGACATCATAAGATGGAAGAATCTCCCATACTCATGGATTGGAAGAATTAATATTGTGAAAATGACCATCCTACCAAAAGCAATATATAGATTCAATGCAATTCCAATCAAAATCCCCATGACATACTTCACAGAATTAGAAAAATCCATCCTTAAATTCATGTGGAAGCACAAAAGACCCTAGATAGCCAAAACAACCCTGAGCACTAAGAGCAATGCTGGGGGCATTACTATACCAGATTTCAAGCTGTATTACAGAGCTATAGTCATAAAAACAACATGGTACTGACACAAAAATAGACCCATAGATCAATGGAACAAACCTGAAGACCCAAATAGGAGTAAATATAATTTCAGCCACTTGATATTTGAAAAAGGGGCCAAGAATATTCACTGGAAGAAAGCATGTTCAGCAAATGGTTCCAGCAAAACTGGATCTGCACCTGTAGAAGAATGAAACTAAACCCCTATCTTTCTCCCTGCACAAAGTCAATTCCAAATGGATCAAAGACCTCAATGTGAAGCCTGAAATTCTGAAACTGTTAGAAGAAATCATTGGCAAAAACCTAAAAGATATAGGTGTAGGTAAGGATTTTCTAAACCAGACATCAATTTCTCAGGTAACAAGGGCAAGAATTAACATATGGGACCTCATTAAACTGAAAAGCTTCTGTATGTCAAAGGAGGCAACTAGTGAAGTAAACAGAAAACCCACAGAATGGGAGAAAATCTTTACCAGTGGCAATAT
>NW_008338996.1:4230272-4232005 GCF_000622305.1 Nannospalax galili | reverse complement strand
ATACTATGCAAGCTTGTTCAACCCCTATGGAAAGAAGTGTGTAGAACTCTTAAACTACAAATGAACCTACCATTTAACCCAGTTGTACTACTCCTTGGCATGTACCCAAAGAACTCATCCTATTGCAGAGACACTTGTACATCCATGTTTGTTGCTGCCCTTTTCACAATAGCTAAGAGATGGAAACAACCTAAGTGTCCCTCAATTGATGAGTGGAGAATGAAAATGTGGTTCATTTATACTATGGAGTTTTACTCAGTAATGAAAAATGAAATCATGAAATTTGCAGGTAAATGGATGGAACTAGAAACTGTTATACTAAATGAAGTAACACAGACTCAGAAGAAAAATCGACATAGGTTCTCCCTCATACGTGGATCCTAGAACCAAACCCTGATAAGTGAGTATGTATCCAGACATAACTACAGGAACCAGGATAATGGAACGGAAACAGGGAGGTAAAGGAAAAGAAAGAATCTGAAAGAGAAGAATAATATGAAACAGGCCTTAATAAGGGAGCTATGGTTAAAAATTGATCTAGTTTAAGGCAGGGGAGAGGGAAGGGTATACAAGGAACCTAGAGGATAAGGGGAAAGCAGGAGCTCAAAAGAGGTAGGTCCATAGGACACGGGTATTATTAGGGAGAAAGGGGGGGAAATGGGGGCACCTTAAGTAGGAAAACTATGGTGGAGGGGTGAGAAAATGTGAGAGGTAAACAATGCCTAGCTAGTTTTGAAAAAGAGAGGGACCATATTACTCCTACAACCTACTGACTATACATAGCAGATCAAGAAATATATGTCTAGGTAAGGTTTATCTGAGAACCATTGGTCTTTGCCTAAGATTTATCTACATGACACACAGTAATTAAAAATACCAGACTGGTGGAACTAACCTTCTTGTGTGTTTGACACACATGCTTTGAGGCCTATAATAATTTGGTCAGAAAGACATAAGAACTGTTTTTGCTCCTTGCCCTCCCAGGTTAACTACTTCCAGGGGACTATGAACATCTCTCCAAATGTCCTGTAATTGTAGTGAGTCACCTGTCCTCTTGATCAAGGAGGCTGAGGAGACCCCACCAGATGGACTTGAACCAGTGTCCAGTCTATAAAATGGAGGGTCAACACATAGGAATCACTTCCTCCATGCTTCCAAGTGAAGCCAAGCATGGTCGAGTAGGACCTTTGACTTATCTTCGCACAGGTGGAACTGGTAAAAGAAAGGAGCCAGGAGCTCCTCCCAACCCTATGTGACCCCTGAGGAACAGATCCTCAAATGACTTTAAGATAAAAATAAATTTGTGGGGACCTAAAGGCCCCACCTTGCATAGGTCCCAAAGGAAGTTACTGGGGTCGTGGCCTGGCTTGCTTTGAAAGTCTGAAGAATACTTCCGCAATGCTGAGGAGTGCATGATCAGCGCGTGACCATCCTTAAGATACACTCTTGCGGGGAGGGAGGATTTCCAGGTGCCTTTATAAGCTCTGTAACACCTGCAATAAATGAGTCCCTGCTTTTCTAGGCTCCCTGTTGCACCTGAGTGCTCCCGATATTGGGGGCGGCATGGGCTGGTGAATGGTGTGCTTACTCATCCCCAATCATCATTGCACAGGGGTCACTGGTTTGAACCCCCTGCATAAATTGCTTTATCTGGGCCAACTATATGGCCTTAAACATCCAAAAGGAAAGTATAACCAAAGATTAAAGGGGTCAATATAATTTCTTAAGAGTTC
>NW_008338996.1:4213445-4229217 GCF_000622305.1 Nannospalax galili | reverse complement strand
GAAATGGAGATCTTTTTTAAAGGTTAAAAACTCATTCAATTTTATGTCTTACAGGGCTTATACTGAGTTCAGTATTGTATAACTGCATTAATTCAACCGTAAACCTAAAAATTTACAGCCAATTTTGAAAGAGATGCATCTTAGCTCTGGAAATTGTTATTGAATAACTCAAACCCGTTGTAATGAAATGCTTCTTCTATGTATGTGGTTATTAAATAAATAAAAAAGAAAGAAAGTGTGTCATTCAAATTCAGGTTCCATATATTATAAATACAATTTTAAACAAATGGGAAACTATTTTAGTATTAGGAAGAAGACAGCAATTACTATTTTCAATAGTTATTATATTTAAAGATTTTAATGATAAAGTTTAGAGTTTGTACATTTAGGGTTCTGAATCTTTTATTCATGGAAAAGATAATGACATAAAAGTTGCTCACTTCTCAAAGTGTTATGAGAAGCAAATCATATTTAATATTCCTGGCCCTTTATTCCTCACAATATCAGAAGGAGGTACACAGTATCCCTATGACATCCTTTCTACAGAAAACTAAGGCAGAGAGCGTGTGAGTAATTTGCATTAGGTCATTGGTAGGCAGTCGAGGAGACCCCCAAAACTGTCTCTTATGTTCATACTGGAAATAATATTCTACCTGGAAAAGCAAGAGTATTTTTTAAAATTGAGTTCTAGAAGAGGAGATGTTGGGCCCAAAGAAACGGCTCAGTGGCTAACAGCTGGCTGCTCTTCTAGAAGACCCAAGTTCAGTTCTTAGCACCTGCATCAGGAGGTTCATAACCACCTGTAACTTCAGTTCCAGAGGCTCTGTCAGCCCCTTCTGGCCTCCTCTGGCACCTGTACACATGTAACATTGATTCACATGGATATACATACACACATACACATAAATTTAAAAAATAATAAATCTTTAGAAGAATTAATAAAAGATGAGACATGCGATGATAACAATTTTATCAAGCAGGACTTTGGACATAAACTGGGAATTGAATACAGATAATAGAATGGAGGAAGAGGATGTTAAATGGCTATTTTCAGGAAATATAGACAGTGCAAAAACAAAGTATTATTTTTTTCTCAACATTATTGAAGGATCAAGAGGGCAAACATAGTCAGTTACAGAGTAGTAGAAATTCCAATTTCAGAACATTTATCAGCTTTCATTTTAACTACTGATAAAGAGCTCCCTAACCATGGGAACTTATAGCAGCCATCATTGTTGTTGTTACTATGAATTGTAGCTTCTCACATTCAAATTTCCCTTGGCGATAGATTTGGCATGAATAGAGAACAAGTATATCTGCTCATCTACAGTTTTACCTTGGACACCAGAGCCCTGACTGGCCTTGCCTTTCCTCAGGGATCCTTGCCATCACTTGCCCTTGATCAGAGGCTGGATTCGCCATCTCCTTCATTCCCTAAGCACAGGCTCAGGACTTTGAGTCAACATGACAACATGTGACTTCTAAGTCTCCAAATGGTCTTTCTCATACTTTCTGGGCCGAAAATGTCTCTCTTTTATAAGGACAGATGCCAAGGGTTCACTTTCCTGCCAGCGCTGTTAACAAGCACTTATTGATCACTTACTGAGTACAGAATGCCAAATGAATTGTCTTGGAAGACAAAAGATGTATGAAATATGGTTTGTGTGGAAACAGAGACACTAATTGGTTGGAAATCACTCACGGCACAAATGTAAAATATTCATATTACAATAAGTAAAAATTAAAAGTCATTTATTGTATTCTATCATTCTGCATCATGTTTTATGATAGAAGCAAACAAAAATTTGACAACAAATGGTTCCTGAACTCTGCTGTTGAGATTGAAAAAAAAAAAAATAGCAAGGAAAGCCAGGCATGGTGGTGCATGCCTTTAATCCCAGCACTCTGGAGACAGAGGCAGGCAGATCTCTGTGAGTTAAAGGTGAGCCTGGTCTACACAGTGAGTTCTAGGACAGCTGGGGTTACAGAGAGCCCCTGTCTAAAAAAAAAAAAAATAGCAAGGAAAGCCAGGCATGGTGGTGCATGCCTTTAATCCCAGCACTCTGGAGACAGAGGCAGGCAGATCTCTGTGAGTTAAAGGGGAGCCTGGTCTACACAGTGAGTTCTAGGACAGCTGGGGTTACAGAGAGCCCCTGTCTAAAAAAAAAAAAAATAGCAAGGAAAGCCAGGCATGGTGGTGCATGCCTTTAATCCCAGCACTCTGGAGACAGAGGCAGGCAGATCTCTGTGAGTTAAAGGGGGGCCCGGGTTACCAGGGGGGTTTTAGGAAAGGGGGGGTTAAAAGAGACCCCTTTTCAAAAAAAAAAAAAAAAAAAAAGAGGAACACAAGCCAAAAACATAATCCATCCTGTATTAAAAACCAATGTAGGTATAATCAGAGCAAGCATACTTATACTTTCCTGAGCTGCACAGAAAGATCATTGTACCTACCATGGTCATAATTATCCTTGATGCAAGACTTCCAAGAAGTCTTGAAATTAAAAATAGAGAAACATTTTTACAAGTAAAAAATTGTCTAAAAACAAATTTGTATAGGATGTCTATTCACAGAGCAGTGTGGTCCATAAATGTATAGCTATACCAAGGACAACCTCCCAGAAAAGTATATTTGAGGTCTTTCTTGTAAGTGGTAAAAGATGCACAAGAACCCAGAGATAGGAGAGTAGTCCAGGAATCATTCCAGAAATTCTTGGATGCTATACAAACTGATTTGGCTTCAAGGCAGGACCAAACAGGAAGGCAATAAAAATTACCTCTAAAAGACACATAATTGGCTGATGAAAGAGAACCTTGAATGTCTGGATATTTCCCAGTTAATCATATTTACAAAAGTAGGTAGTTAATCAGAAATTAACAATGATCCCCCAGGGAATTAGAATGATGGAATGAAACTTGTTTATTAAATATGAAATTGTTCTTATCTCTTTTGAGAGTACAGATGAGGAGAGGGAGAGCACATTGAAGAACAAATTTGTGTTTAAATAATTACAGATTGGCATTTTTATGTTGAGACAGAAGAAAAACAGATTCTCAATAAAAGAATAATATGTAAGTAAAAATGAAAAAAAGAGAGGCTTAAGACAAGGTGTTAAGTAGAAAACAAGGATTGAAAAAGAGGGGAGTGAAATGGGAAAAGATGTCAGAGTCTTGGGAAAATAAGCTTTGGAAAAGATTCGTAGCAGAGAGCTATGAACTACCTGAACTATAAGCATTTGGGGATGTTGAAGAAGCTGAGAAGTGAGACTCCAAAACAGAGAAGCACCTGTCTATCCAATTCACCATCAGATATCTCATTTCTCCTCTGTTAGGAGGGAATCAGAGAGACAGGCCATGAGGTAGCATTGCAATAAGCCTTCAAAATGGAGCCCTTCTTCAATAATAACTCTCTTGCCAAATCTTCCCTACTAAGGGTTATTTTTGCCCTTTGGACTTGAGTTGGAAGAAAGCTGACCCCCATCAAAAACCCAAGAAATTGAGGTATCCTATCAGGTTCAATAAGCAGTTACAATGAGAGCTGCAATACCTTTCTCAGATACCTTTTGGGCTCTAGGCACATATTGGGCTTTGATCTTCTAGAAATCGTTTGACTGATGCATCTTTTACAGAATGTTCATCCCAGAGACAAGGGGCACAAAAGCCACATCCTACAGGGATGGATTGTGATAACCAAGCACCATCCTGACTCCTTTTCCAAGCAGTCCCTAGAGCATGATAGCTTTGAATTATTTGATGTGTTCTGTGTCTGTCACTCATGGGCCTGCTCCTCTACATATCATCATTATCACTTTCCTGGATCACTGGAACTGCATTTTCAGTGGCACTTCTAACTCTAGTAACTCACACTCCTAATTTCATTTGTAATCTTTCATTATTTACCAAGAAAACCTCCCAGAGCACAAATATGACCATGTCAGCCCCTTGAATTCTATAGCTCTCCATTGCCTTCATCTATGGATTTCCAATGTTTTATGCCCCTGCCCTGTTGTCCAGTGCAGTGTAACAGTTCATGCTTCCTGTTGTGGCCAACGTTCCTATCCTGGTCAGTTTCTCTCCTGTGCCTGAGTTTACAACTCTTAGTTTCTCTTCTAGGCTTTTCAATATCTCATTCTCATCTTAGAGCCAGTCAGGTTTCTTCATTCTTCCCCTTCTTGCTTCTATTTATCTCCATCTTTGCCTTAGAAAAGCCTCCTCTGTACCAGAGGAATGCTACACATCCTTGCAAGTTTTCACTTTCTGCTCTGTCATTTCTTCTCTACTAGGTTCCTACATATCTTTTTAACATTTCCACGTCCTCCTATGGGTCGCAGTCACAGAATATATCTGCCTTTTTCATCATCATTTAAGAGAAGTTAGTCCAGTGGCCAGTGCAACATAAGAAATTAATGCTTACGCATAGGCTTGAGACATTTCAACCAGACATTTATGAAAAATTCTAACTTAATGGACTATAGATAAGCAAGGATTTTGTTTCTAGATTAATAGTTAGTTGAACTGATAAGCCTTAAAAATGTCTTTGCAGAGAATAAAAGTATATCAGTAAATGTCAAATATCATTGTAAGCCATGGAAGCTATAAGCATGTCCTGAACGGGGTATGCCATTATCTCCAAGAGATAAGGGTTGTGATTTGGGGCATAAAGTAATCATGTTATCTATGAAGGAGGAATGAAATGGTCATACAACAATACAAAAACAAGTTCTAAATGATTCATTTTTCTCATGAAAATGAAAGTCAAACAATTTCTTTATTTGTGGGAGGGGAGGCTTTGATTTTAAAAATCACTCCAGCCCAGGATCAAGCCCTATAACTGATACATATTTCTGTAAAAGTATGCTATGTCATTTATACGTTCACAACCTCAGTTCTTTATATCTGAGCAGAAAGCCATGACTCCAAGAATTAGAAAAGAATGCATATCAAACATCTAAAACCGTGTTGATTACGTAAAATTATTACAACAAACACATGTTCTAATAGGACTATGGTGAGTTGATAGAACACACATTCCTTTTTTAATTCTACACTTTTAAAAATTCATGTTTTTCAGTAGACACTTGGTCAGATAGAATACAAAAGAAACAGTATAATTCCATCCTTAAAATCACAAGCTAAAGAGAATGACAAGAGCTGTCACCCGATATATGATATACTGCGTGCTACAACTTGTCAAACTGTGGAATGTGCTTTGAAAAAAATTAGCACAGTAATAGTAAATGCTTCCAGGGATATCAGGATACAGAGACCAGATATGGAATAGATGGCTAGGTACACTTAAAAGACTATTCCAGCCGCATCCAGCCAAACAATGAAGATGGAGATTTTACACATCTTCTCAAGTACATATTTCAAAATGTTTTTAAAATGAACATTGGGGAATTAATGTGAAAAGTGTTCACTGCACAGTGGAAACGAAAAAATGGGGATATGTGGGGATAAAACAAACAAAGCATAAGCAGGATATTATAAGGAAGAACATGATTGTTATTAGCTAGCCAACCATATGCTCTAAAGAGGCAAAAAGTTTTAGCACAATTTGTTTTGGGGTGAACGGTAAGACTCCATAAAACAGTATGCAGTCATTTAAGATTTATGTACGCTTACACTGTGTCCAGAACAATTTACTAAGTGAAAAAAAAATAGCACAACACAAAGCAACAGAACAGAACAGTCCAAATCCCTGAATCTAATACCAGTTATGTTTCTCTAGTGAGGAGAAACTCTAGTGAGAAATACACTGGGATGCAGAAACTAACCCATACCTACATTACTACCTAGCAGAAATTCTGAGGAGAATAACTAACAAGAAGTTAGTCGATGTGTGGAAGAAAGGGGGATCACCCACAATAAGGAAATTTTTGAAGCATGCCTAAATAAGCGGTATTGAACAGAAATAATCAAAAAAAAAGGGAGAGACCTAGTCAATACCCAGACTGAAGTGTACATGGAAGGCCGCTGAGGACATGAGGTGTAAGCAGAGGGAGCTAAGCTTAGACATGGTAGAAATGCAGAAGACTTGAAGGAAGAAGAAAGAAAAATGTGAGGAGGATGTCAAATGCAAGGCAGGAGGAGACAAAGCCTGTGGAATCTTAGGACAAATTTGGTACAATGAGAAGGTGGGCGTCTAAGCCAATCAGTGATTTTGTGTAGTGTGTGTGCATATGAACATGGGTAAACATGTGTGCATGCTTGTATGTGTAGATGTATGGATGTGGTACCTGTTCATGCATATGTGACACCTTGGGTATCTTCATTTTCCATCTTTTTCAAGGCCTGGTCTCTTGATTTTCACATGCCAGGGTACCCTGAGTGTCAGTTTATGAGATTTCCCCTGTCTCCAGTCCCACCTCAACATACAAGCTTTGCAATTACAGGTACATGCCACAAGATCTGGCTTTACATGAGTTATGAGATTCTGAACACTCTACCACATGCTTGTGCTGCAAATGTTTTATCAACTGAGTGATCTCTCTTTTCCTTGATTTATTTTTTAAACAATATTCTTATAAGTGACAGTTGGGAATCCATGTAGGAAACAGTAAAAAGTAGTACTCTTATGTTCAAGCAGAAGCCTAAATCCATTATGAAACAGGAGACACAAGAGATTTGGCCTGAGCACGACCAGGGCTTCTGGGAACTATTACTTCTTCTCTGTGTAAGCTCAAGAAAAAGGATATACTAGAAAAAAAGGATGTGGACATCCCCAAAAATTCAGAGCACAGGGTGAAGGAGGGAAGAAATGAAGAAAGACCAAGGCCTGATGTAGAAAAGTTGAGCTCACAGCCCAAGGGTTTGGTTTCTTTTCTATATAACTTGGGGCTATCAGGAGACTGGTCTGTTGCAACTTCAGTCTTTATCATTCTAGGAATTTTGTAAGTGAGGCCTTGGAAGAGGCAGCAGGCAATAGATTAAAAACAATACTAAAATCATAGCATTTTTCAATAATGAGAAAAGACATGTCCATGTAATTAAACACGTAAGGTACTTAAAATTTACATAATGCATTTGGTAATTATACCTACTGCATTGGTTTCTAGGTATGCTGAGTGCATTAATGCATGAAAAGTGTTTAGACTAGGAACAGACACATGGTAATCCTTCAACAACTATTGGGTAATATTTATATACTACAAGTAGAAACTGTAGCAGGAGGCCTCCAAAGATGGCCCGGACCCAGAGCCCTGGGATTCAGCGAGAATTCACTTCAGTTCTTGGTCCACAAATAGCCTGCCAAAAGGAGGCCGTGCCTCGGTGCCACGTTCGCGAGCCCAGTGACTGCCGACAGACTGCATGGCACGGGCCAATCAGAAAATGATATGCTGATTAAAGGGACTTGGGGGTGGAGAAAAGGGAAATATAAGGCCTGCCCCCTCCTGCATTAAACAAGCCTGCAGCACCTCGCCTAGTGCTTGCTTCTACCCGACTCCCGGGGTCTATGTGTTGACTCCACACCTCTTGCCCCACCTAATTGACAGGGGACCTGATCCAGGTCAGGGTCTTCACAGCTGGCCTGAGGAGAACCCGCAACACCTGTTGCCTGAACAGGGACCCCTGCCCATGGTGTTGGTGACGCCCAGAACCTCAGTTCGTTCTGTAAGTAGGCCCCTGGATTTGTCTGTTTCTTTGGCTGCTCGAGGGTAAGCGAGTAGCCCCCTCCTCTGTCCCCTCTACCCTGTCTGTCATCTTTATTGTTGGACTAGTTTGTTAGATCAGGAAGGCACACTCCGCCACGTGGTCCCGAAGCCCACGTCAGCACCTCCCCTTCTCGGCTTGTCCTGGTGAGTTCACACAAAGGCTGATCCACCCCGAACTCAGAGCCCAGGCTTTCAGGCTTTGGGTCACCCTGTTACCTGTCCCGGAGACACCATGTGAGTATATGGCTGGAGGTGTCATGGCCTCCAGAAGTCCCTCACTGAGCACAAGACATTTGTATCTGATACGCCTTTACATGATGGGGTGGTTTACATCCGAGTGGCTCACAGTGCTTCTTTGCCTCCTTTGTGCCCTCTTGGTAGTCACCCTCATCTTCTACTTTTGTGACGAATTCCCCTTCGCAAGACCCTCCCACAATGGTCAATTTACCACCACAATGCAGGGAACCACAAAGGGCAGCACTCAAGGTGCTCCTTAAAACCGGAGGGCTCAAAGTGAAACCAAGAGATATCGAACACTTTTGGGATGAAGCCACAAATTTGGCTCCATGGGTCTCCTCTGAAAACATGTGGGACCCTGACACGTGGATGCGGGTCCTCTTCCTGGCCTGAAAAAGGGAGGTCGGGTTAGGGACACTCCCCCCGCATCGTTCGTACCGATCCTCCTAGCCTTCATTGCTAGCCTTAAATCCTCCTCTCCTGAGGAAGTCATCTCGGCCCACAACAAACACTGCCAGAGCAATCTAGTGTAGATTTGGCTATTACCTCGACCCTGGACCTCCTGGACCCGGAGGTGGATGCCGCCTCTGTGTCCACTTCCAATAAGGAAGGAGCTCCTTTGCCTATATCTCAGGATACTCTCCTAGAGCTACCATGCCCAGAAATTCCCCTGCCCCATTACCCATGGAAGGAGTTTCTCTCCCCCCCAATAACCATTTAACCATCCTGCCCCTTCCCCTGCTACCATGCCCCTCCCTCCTAGGCTGCCCTCCTTAAATCCTCACCTGCCTTTGTCCACATTTCTGGTTAACGTCAGCCCTGATCAGGCTGCCCACCCCACTTGCTGACCTTGTTCTTACCCGCAAGGCAGCTGAGGGATTGGGCCCTGACTCCCCATATTTCAAGCAGGTTCTTCACCAGTGGGCCTTACATTTACAAACCCACTATGATTGGTATAACTTACTAAAGGCAGTCTTAGAACCCTCAGTCTTTCTAAACTGGCACACAGCCTATGACGATCAGGCTAAAAACCAGGCATGCCTAAATCTCCAATATGGCTTCAACATTACATTGGACATGCTCATGGGACACGGACAATATACTGACCCCATCTCCCAGTCTAGTATTGGCCTCCATGCCTATTTTCAACAAGTTTCTGACTTGGCCTTTAAGGCCCTTAAATGTTGCTCCCCCATGATCCACAAGTCTTTTTCTGTAATTTGATTCAACAGTCAGGAGACTCCTTCCTGGGCTTCCTTACCCAAGTCACTGAAGCAGTAAAGTGGAGGGTGGAGTCTGGACCCACCCAAGAGGTGCTTATCAATCAGTTAACTTGGGAGGGACTAAACATCCCTACTTGTAGTGCTATTGTGCCTGTCCACAATGATAACATTCACAAATGAGTACTCCCTACTAGAGACTTAGACCCTAGGGCGGGCCCTATTGAGGCTTTGACTGCCTCCTTAGATACTCTTTTGTTGCAAGGAAAACCAACCCACTTTGGCACACAGGAAGGCTTCTGTAACTGTGGGGGGCTTGGCCACTTTCATAGCCACTACCCAAGAGGTAGAGCCCACCCCAAGACTTGCTGCCCCAAGTGCAAAAGAGGAGTCCATTAAGCCATTGAGCTAAAGACTGTAGGTCACAGCCTCAACCGGACTTAGCTCCTTTAAAATCTACCTGGGGCGCCCCTCAGCCCAGCCCACAAGAGGGGAAATGAGATAGATATTATCGACTCTCCCAATTCTCAACCACTCCCCACTAAGGACCCTGTTCCTAGATGAAACTGCTATAAAAGGCCTAGTAGACACAGGGGCTGATGTCACCATTATATCAGAAACTGAATCCCTTAAATTCCCTCATTGGAAATACCGACCAGGCCCACCAATAAAAGGAGTTGGCGGCAAACAAGATACCAAGCTGGTCACATGTCCAGTATATTGGAAGGATTTGGATGGGAACCAGGGCACAGTTACCTCCATAGTAGCGGACATTTGCCATAACTTATGGGGCTGAGACGTCCTAGAGGACATGGGCATGGTCCTTACCACGGATGATTGCATCTTTTATGATGATATCATGCTCCATGATAACTTGGGACTATCAGGGAAAGGACAACACCTTGCCCAACACCCCTTCCACTAGTGAGATGGAAGGACCCCGTAACACATCAATGGCAACCACCTGCCCCCTTGTTAACAAGAGGGCAAGGCTATGCTTGTGTGTTTCCTCAGACAGAAAGAAAGCCATTATTGGTTCCAGTGAGAGATGTGAGACCAACAACTGACTAAACAGGACCCCCAGGACCCAGAGACCTCATCGCTATCTGGATAATTGGTCTGCTCTTCCCCACCCCTGCCACAGCCCGTGATCTCTGGGCCTTGGTCCCCTACCCGCCTATAGTCTTGCCCTTATTGCTTCATTCCCCAGCCTACCCCACCCTCTATTCAACTAATTCTGTGCTTGGCCTCCTTACCATGGACCCAGTTACTTCCTGGGAATCACTCAATGGTTCCTGGCCCCTAAATAACTGTCTATGCTTCACTACCAACAACGCATCCTCATGCATTGGGCTGTTCAACCTGACTGTCCAAGATTATCCCGGCAGTGCCTCTAATCTAAAAGTACTGTTTGACCGATCTTGGATCATCACTTACCTACTCCTGACAGGCTTAATTATTCTTCTCTTTCTACTTCTTAAATGCCTTGTTCTTTGTTCCCACAGTCAGAAAAAATTCAATCACTCAGTGTATCAGGTCCTCAGAGTAATACACAAAGATGATTTCAACCTGCCCTATGCAGCCTGACAAACTTGGCTTGCACAAATGTATGAGGCCTCCTACAGATAATTCTCCACCTTGAATGATCCCCTGAGATGATACCCATTGGAGGGCTGGTAGTCAATGACAGGTAAGTTCCTGTTGGGCTGAATCAACCTAAGCCAGGACATGGATGTGTATGCCCATGCTCCAATGATGGGTAAGGTTCTTGCCAGAATAGGACAACCTAAGAGAGGCACAGTCCATGATCCTGGGGTCCTTCCAAGGAGGAGCTGCCTACAGGCTCTCACTGGACAGTCATTTTTAAAGAAAAAGGGTGGAAATGTAGCAGGAGGCCTCCAAAGATGGCGCTGACCCAGAGCCCTGGGATTCAGCGAGAATTCACTTCACTTCTTGGTCCGCAAATAGCCCACCAAAAGGAGCCTCCATACCCTGCTCACAAGCCCAGTGACTGCTGACAGACTGTGTGGCATGGACCAATCAGAAAATGATACGCTGACTAAAGGGACTTGGGGGAGGAGAAAGGCAAAATATAAGGTCTGACCCCTCCTGCATTAAACGAGCCTGCAGTACCTCGCCTAGTGCTTGCTTCTACCCAACTCCTGGGGTCTGTGTATGTTGTGACTCCACACCTCTTGCCCCCCCAAAATTGGCAGGGGATCCGATCCAGGTTAGGGTCTTCACAGCTGGTCTGAGGAGAACCCACAACAAGAAACAATATATTATTTTCTATTGTTCTATATGCCAGTGATATTTCTATGGACTAATTGTTGGAGAATTATACGCATATACATTTATCCACCATTTAATTGGGCTTGAAATGAGGAAGAACTACTGTTCAGCTGTAACTAACAGTTGACCTAAAAATCCTCATAGTGGCTTGTATTTTGTGCAAGATTTTTAAAAGAATCTGGAGAACAGATAATAAATTAAAGTTAAAATCCTGTAGAATACACTGGGAAATGGAATTTTATAGGAGCAGAAATTTTTAATAATTTCTTTTTAAGGTTTATTTTTACTTATATGTAAGTGTGGGGGGGTATGTGCACTCTGAGTGGAAATATCCATGGAGTCCAGAAGTGTAAGATCCCCTGGAGTTAGAGTTACAAGTGGTTATGAGCCACTGGAAATGGATGCTGAGAACCAGACTCCAGTCCTCTACAAGATCAGTATACACTTCCTGCCTGCTGAGCCAACCCTCCAACCCCAGAAGGAATTATAACATTAAGTCAAAAACAGAAACTTAAAAATCTTGCTGATACTGAATGCTGACTATGTCGTATCTGAGCTTTGTGATGCTTTTGCCACTACCCCTCCATTGTGAACCTCAATTCTATCCTCTTGAAAATATCAGTCTTAGTTCCTTTGTGATACATCTAAGATGGAAAATTAAAATGATCCAGGAGGACTGCATACCATGTTTCCTGCTCTGTCTCAGGGAATAACCAATGATATTGGGCTTATTGTTAAGACTCAGGCAAAACATGGCTTTACTAGCTTCTAACCATGAAGTTCTGTCTTTAAATATTGTCTGTGTGAAGGGCAAATCCAACCTTGACATTTGCATTTTGTGTCTTTGATATGACCAGCTTTGCCCTCCATATCAAGGAAATATGACTTTCAATTTAAAGGGATATTTAATGTTCCTAAATATAGATATCCCCTCTTGCTTTAGAAGGGTGGCATTTTGATGTGATTTTCACATACTTTTACAATGGGAGATGCTTCATAGAGTTTATGCAGTATACAGGTTTAATGGGTCAAGGAACTGTGTAAATATCAGAAATTTGAATGTGTGGCTGTTTATGAGTCAAGTGTGTGTGTGTGTGTGTGTGTGTGTGTGTGTGCGCGCGCGCGCGAGTGTGTGTGCGTGCTCTATTCATAAGAGCATGTCTCTTGTTATTAAGCCTTATGTTTCCAGTTCAGTAATTTATCAGTGGGATTGTTTTTAGGTCCTCCGTTTATTCCTATTAATAACCAGGCACTGTGATTAAATTCACTGACTCGCTCTGATGAGTCTTATTTTGCTGACTCATTGATCATTGTCTACCTACTTCCCCAATTTTGTGTCAGTTACAAAACTGATAACCATTTATTCTAGTTTTGTTTAACTTGTGAACACAATATCTTGTCCTGGACAAAACTTAAGGACACTCAGAGGAGAGATGTCCTTAAATTCCTAGAGTTTTTCTTATTTCTTAAGCAATCAAAAAACACTTATTAAGTAACCACTGTGTTAGAGACATCGTAACTGCTATGGGAAATACAACTTTGGGTATAAATAAACTATTCTTGGTATTTTTAGCTTACATGTAGAAGAAATATATTTATCAAATAAGAATGAACATTAATGATCAATATCCTAAATTGGTTATGAGGCATAAATATTCTGAGGAAATGTTAATTGTGCTGACCTCTGAAAAATGAACTAAAGTAACTAGGAAAAAAAGAAGTAAGAAAGACTATAGAGACTCTACAATAATTCATTTTGGTGGTAGGGACCTTATACCATTTAAACTATGGCCTTACTAGGACAGGACACAAAATTGACAGAGTCAAAGCACTCACATTAGAAACAAACAATATTTTAGTACACAGTCATGTAAATACAGCGTTTTGTTGGGTTTAAAACTATTGATGAAACTATGCAAGCTAGTTGAATTTAAAAGAGTTTTGTAAGGGCAAAACTCCTCAAATCCTTTCATTACATTTAATCACATTGTAACTGTCCAAGAGTGAATTCTAAGGTATGCTTTTTCCTAAGTTAAGAATGGTACTATCGTCTCTGTGCTACAGCTCTAATTCCTTTCCAATTTCCAGAATACAGTTTAGAAAACATAGTTCATCTAGTTCAATCCAAATTCTCAGAATCTAGCGTCTGAAGTTCTCTAACACAGTTTTATCAAATTGAAGCCTTCTTTTGTGTGTAAAATACACATTTTTTTTTTCAATTTTTAGCTAGTGTAAAACAAAATGGGTCGAGTTTTTTTTTTTTTTTTTTTTTTTTTTTGCAACTTCAATGTATTAGAAATATATTCAATGGTTTTCTTCAAATAAATGCAAGACTCTGCATAATTATCTTAGTCCTGTGAATCTTAATTGCCTTTGTATTAGTACCCAGAAGGATTAAAGCAGTGACTGTATGTTGTGATTTTTTTGCGGGGAATGGGGACAGCTGTGTATTCCAACAGTGAATACTAGTTTGTAACTGTGCCATTGGAATATGAGTATGGCATATTTTATTTCTACAAGAAAGCCTCTATGTGCTCAAGAACCATTTTCTAAACTTCATTAATAAAAAACAAAGAGCCTGCATATAAATAAAATATGGACGTACATCCCTTGATTTTTTTAAGTTTCTAAAAATAGCTCCTGTCTTTACACACAAACTTAATGCTGCTGAAAGAGCCATTAAGGATGCCTACATGTTGCATGCTTACTGGGAGAAACAGGGACAGAGAAGAAATACCAGGACCTAAGCCAGAAGGCATCTCTGAACAAATCACTAACTGAGGGAGGATATTTTACAGTATTTTTTCTTGATTGTTGTAGATTGTATAATGTCAACAAGGGGAAAAATTTATAGATCAAAATGCAGCAGAGTAGAGCTGATCATTTTAATATGTTAATCTGTCATCGGTGCCTCCAAGATAAGTTTCTGTTACTACTCATATATTACACTAAATTATGGGCATGTCATCCTCATGACTAGCTTGTGATGTTTTCTTCAGACCTGACTGAAGCCATGTCTGCTTTCACTTATATTCTAAAACATACTACCATACTTCCCACTATGGAATGATGTAATTATTCAAGAATTTTGAATGTTTTCATTGGAGTAAACATTAAGGACAAAGAATCACACCAGTAAGAATGAACCCATATAGCTCTATCTGTGAGAATTGTGTGTAAATTCATACAAAATTAAACTTCATGGTATTAAAAGCTGGGTGATCAATTGGTGTCAACCATTTGGGATATTGGCGCTGAAGAAATTTTTTAAATAGCACAAGTCATGCTTCCTCCATGGTGCTGTTACACATTTATTGCCACAGCTTTGCCTTGTCCCTATTACTTTGGCTCCCTGGTTCTCCTTTTTTTTCCATGGCTCCTGTTGTCATATGTTGCATATGTTTTTTTTTTTTTTTTTTTTTTTTTTTTATTTTTTTTTTTTTTTTTTTTTTTTTTTTTTTAACTTTGGCTAATTCTATGTCTGATCTTAACAAAGAATGCCTAGGTCTCTCTCCCCCCTCCCCTCAAGTGAGTCGTGGTTAACCTCATTCACACATTGTCTTTAAGTGAAGGAAATCAATTTTGATTAGAGTTTTGTAATTAAAGGCAGCAATATGGCGAAAAGCATGAATTTCAAGATTAGAACCTTTGCTCTATTCCTTTCTTTTTGGTTTGACGGAGTCACTTACCTTCCTAAATTTTCTGTTCTGTAAAGGAGACCATTAAATCAGTGACACAAATGTTACTATGAGATCATAAGAGAAATCTGAATCCACTGGCTTTAATAGAATGTCTGGTACAGAATAATGAAACAATAAATGCAATTATATTTTGTCATGATTTCATTTTTGGATTAGAACTAGATGTTTACTCTTTCAGCTGCAGATCTGTGTCTAAACATGAGTTAGGAAGAATCTGGAACACTTACCAGGTATTGACACTTAAGAGCTATAAGTTTGGGACAGAAATTTCTGCATCTCAGGTTTCTCATTTGTGAAAGACAATAATGATGTCTTGCTTTAACCCTTTCACATCACAATTAAAAGCCTATCATGTGAAAATAAATTTTTCAAACATCTAAAAATATGGTAATGTGACAAAACTCATCTTAAAATCATCTGTGTCTTTAACAGACAATTCCTGTTTTTCTGTTCATGCTGAAATAATGTCTCATATGGCTGAAGTTGACCTTAAACTTAGTGCTTGTTAATGTTGGCATTGAAATAGTAATCTTCCTGCCTCTACCTCCTAAATACGGCGTTTAAAGGTGTATGCTATCATGACTGTCTCATTTTCTTCTTTTCTTAAACTGAACAAGAATCTTGAAAAGTAATCTATACAAAATATTTTATAAAGCAGATCATTATAATA
>NW_008338996.1:4201199-4213335 GCF_000622305.1 Nannospalax galili | reverse complement strand
TTTTCTTTTGTATTTATAAAATATTTATTTTTAGATTGATCTTTAACATTTTTTAAAAATTTTATTACTTTTATTATATGTGTATGAGCATATTGCTTGCATGTAGGTAGGTGCACCCATGTTGTATAATGCCCACAGAGGGCAGAAGAGGGTGTCTGACCTCCTGGAACTGCAGTTATGGACAGTTTTTGGCTGCCATGTGGATGTTGGGAATTGAACCAGGGACCTCTGTAGGAGGAGTCAATGCTCTTAACTGCTAAGCCATCTCTCCAGCCATATTTTTAACACTTAATTGACTGTATGTGTGTGTGGGGGTTGGTATTTGGTATATGTACATAAGAGCATGTTCCTGCAAAGAACAGAGGACAACATCATATTCCCTAGAGCTGTGGTTATGGACTATTGTGAGTCACTGGATGTGTTGACTAGGAACTGATCTTATGTGCTCTGGAAGAAACATATATGTCCTTAACCCCTGAGCCATCTCTCTAGCTTCATGATTTTATTTTCACTATTCACAAATTTTATTTACTTTAAAAATAATATGTAATAACAGTTTTCTAGAAAATAATAGCCATAACTCATATGAATGCATTTTTGGTTATGAATTCTATGACATACAGTTAAGTTAAAACAAACAGTAAAGTTTATAAGATAAAACAGAATGTACAAAGGCTATAGTGATGGTGCCAGGATCTGACCACTTCATATTGGGTACATATTAGATTTGTGAACTTTTAACATTGAGTATGTATCACTTTTGCTATGAGAAAACTACTAAAATATATCAATGAAACCTATGAAAAAAATGGAATTTATCAAGTTTCTTATGCCCTGACTATGTGCATTTTACTTAACATTTATCCAAATTTATTTTAAATTTATTTAGAATTTCTACCCTAGAAACTTCTCTCCTCTTAATTATTTCCAGAGTTCTCATTGCTTTAAGCAGCATGTTGGTATCTCAGGAGCCAGAACTGTGTTAGGGACCGATTTTCTTACTGGGATACCTAGAATCAGATTACACAATCTGCTGCTACCACTCTGCCATCTGGATCTCTGCATCCTACTTAGAAGGGGCAAATTGCATCTTGGGAGAACCAGTGTCAGGATTTTTAAACTTTAAATTTTGTATTATTTGTGTCATAAATTTCCTGATGGAGGTGATAGTGATACTGTACTTTTTGGTGCCTTGTGGTACCTTTCACATGTGTCCTGATTTTGCCACAACCTGCCAATATTGAAACTATCAAGCTTTGGAGATAAAACTAAACTATATCCCATTCACACTTCCAAAAAAGAAATGAAAGTGAAATTAAAACATCCTGATATTTGAAAATTTAAGGTAATTTATATCTGAAAGAATGGAATTATAAGAAACACTGAGGTAGTTCACTATTGAGTTTCACTCTGAAAACTATTGGCCCATCTATATGAAAAAGATAACAACTAGAAATACTTACAATTTGAGTAAGCATAGAAAGCAACTTTCAGAATTTTCTAGAGTACTAAGTTTCTGTATGATTTTTGCATAAGGTGTTTTGTGGCACCTGTCCGCACCCCAACTAACTGTTCCTGTTTGATTATTCGTCTTTCTGCCTCATATCACTGCATTCCATTTTTCCTTCCTTGAACACCTCCACTACATGGTGCCTTACTAATTTCCTGACCTCAATGGATATACTAAATGAAGCTTATACCCCTGAAGATTCAAGGCTATCATCCACAAATGAGAAAAACATGTAAAATTTGTCTTTCTGGTCTGCATTACCTCATTTAGAATGATTGTTTCCAGTCCATCCATTTACCTCTGAATTTCATAATTTTCTTCTTTGTGACCGTTGAATGATATTCTAATGAAAACAGACCACGTTCTCATTATCCATTGATCAGTTGATGAACATATAAGTTATATCCATTCCCTGGCTATTATGAACAGAACAGCAAGGAAAGTAGAAAAGCATGCATCTCTATAGTAGGGTATAGAGTGCTTTGGGTATGTACCCCAGAGTAGTATAGTTGGATCATGTGGTGATCTATTTCTTGCTATTTGAGGAGCCTTTACAATTATTTCCAAAGCAACTGCACCAGTGTTCATTCCCAATGGCAGTGAATAAGTGTTTCCCTTTCCAAGTGTCCTTGCCAGCATGTGTTGCCATTTTATTGATTTATCTTAGCCATTCTGACTGTGGTAGGATTCCATATTCCTTCCAACAAATTATATTTTAATTTAATGAGATGAATTCAACCTCTGCTGCTTAGTACAACAAAAATATTAACTTTTAAATTATGTATCAGAGAGAATCAGATTTCTCAAACTTTAACATCTTGTGACTAACATAAAAAACTTTTAGGAAAGTATTAAGTTAACAAAGCCCTAAATCCCGCCAGCCAAAAGGCTAAGAATGCTTTCAGATATCACCTGAGGCATATAGTTTAGTTTTCTCTTTTCCTGTATCCACCTACTTCGTTTCTATTAGCATATTTGAAGAGTCTTGATTTGTGATTTTTTTTTTTTTATTCTGATGCTTTAAAAACTTGAAACTGCTTCCATGCTGGATCATGGAACTTGGGGTAATGTGAATCTCTCTTCCTAGACCATGGTCACCTATATTTGGCTCCAGAATAAACTACCTGTTAGGTCCCTGGCAGGCTGCTTCACTTCCTACACTATCTCTCAACTCCTTTGAGATGAGAGCTGTGCTTTTGTGTCTACACATTGAACCTGAAGGTGAATTAACCAAAACTACCAGTTAGGGAATTGCTACAATTGCAGTCATGTCATGTATTAAATGTGAATTGTGTATATTATGTGTGAATCATGTCTTGGAAGTAGGTATAGAGGGCAAAGAGGAAATGTCATGGCTGGTAAAAAGGACAGATTAGTGCTTGAAGGAGTTGGTTGTAGCCAAGGGTGTACTTTGGGGTTCAGAATGACTAAATCTGTAAAAAACTGTGAAAAACAAAGCAATGGTTTTGTGTAAAAATATATTAATTAGCATTGTTAAAAGTTTCATGTCCTTCATAGATGCTATTTCTGTTCTAAATCTAAAGACTATATGAGTGATTTCCATGCCTAATTTTCTGAATAAATCATGATATCTTCAATTCTTTCAAGATACAGTGAGACTCTATCAAAGATTCCTGAAACAAAATTAAATGTCATACCTGCTAATAATGACAAAAAATAAATGTGGGTAAGAGAGCTTACATCATTGAATTAAATGGATGGGTTTTAAATGCTGCTTGTTCCCAGAGGTTTAAAACTGCTGATTTGGAACTGAGGATGCAGGCAGAGAAAACTGTGCTTGTGATTTTGAGAGATTGAGAGCTGGTGACAGAAGCCATTGAGTTGAGAACACCTTGCCACTTATTATAGTTAAGATAGCTTGCCTTGCCTTGGGCTCTTTATTTTAATGTAAATGTCTGAAAGTGAGTGGGTGATTGAGGGAATAGGAGCGAGGTTATGTGTCTTCTCAGGGCAAGATGGCAATTGAATGACTATCAGGACCATCCCCTGTAATGCTAATGCATGTGCTCTTTGTTCCACCCTCCCTTCCAGTAATAGTAAACAACATTTGTCACTTGCAATAGACTACTTTTCACTTCCAAACTGATGGTGAGCTGAGATTTGTATTTCAAGTACCAAAGCTCAGGCTACAGAAGCAGAAGGCCTACAGAAGATGTATGTAGTGGGCAGAAAAGGAGAACAAGACAAGGTTCCAGTGTGCAATTCTGCAAATCCTTCATAAGTCTGGCTTCCATGACAGGAGATGGCCTAATGCCTCATTAATTCCCGCAGAGATGACGATGATGTATCACCCCCTTTCAATCTGAAACTAACTAATGCTGTTTAAAAAAACTAATTTGCACATGTTTAGTGCATTCATTAAGCTATTATAGTCTTTCAACAAGAGATTTAATAGCAAATTAACATTTCTTTAAATAAAAAAAAAAAACCTCTCCCTCCCTCCCAAAGCCCCCAGTTAATACAATTATTTTGTGTTTTGAGTGCAGTGGGTAAGAGGGGAAAACATTTGTAGCTAAAGTGGGGAGGAAAGAGACCATGTTAGGTCCAATTTATTCCAATATTAGTCACCTCAGAGAGTTATAGTCTCCTCAGTAAGGAAGCATTCTAGGGAACAAAAGGATGGTTGAAGAAGATGTGAGAAGGTCAAAGAAAAAAAAAAAAAAATCAATTCCCAAGGGCAGATTTTGTTAGCCATGATGAAGTAAAATATAACAGAAAGGTTTGGGAAACAAAAATAATTAAGTTCAATTAACATTAAAATATCAATATTTAGCTAATAATAATTTAGTACCTATCACATAGCAGTCACTGGAATTAGTGATGTAATAAATGTTCTATCAGCACAATAATTAATGGGTAGCTGTATTTTTTGACAGAGTAGTCCTTTGTTCAAAACGTAGTGATATGGGTTATATTGAGTAAGATGAAAAAATTCTGGATTGTTTCATGGAAGAAGTTATGAAAGTCTGGATATCAGCATATGAGCTACAATTCATGCTCAATTTACTAAATCTTAAATTACAGGAAGAGGCAAAGTCTTCTGAAAGTCCATACAGAAGAGATATTACCTCAAATGAAATATTTGGAGAAATATTTTTTTTGTGTGTGTGTGTGTATGATGAAGTTTCCACTGAGCCGTTAAATATGTATATATATAAATACATTGTGTATATAAACCACATTTTCCTTATTCATTCCTCTGTTCTTAGACATGTGGATTGATTCTGTAGCTTAGCTATTGTGCACAGTAAGTGTGGATGTGCAAGTATCTCTGTGACATGTTCACTTTGGGTACACCTAAGAGTGGTACAGCTGACTGATACGATAGATCCATTTCCAGTGTTTTGAGAAATCTCCATGCTGACTTCCATAATGACTAGAGTAGTTTACATCCTCACCAACAGTATATAAGGGTTCACTCTTTGCCTGCATCCTGCCAATGTTTGTTGTTTCTTAGTGGCTAAGGTTCTGAAGAGAGTAAGGTGGGAATCTCAATGTGGCTCTGATTTAACATTTCAAGCTTGGTCTTTAAACCTGGACTACTAGGCATGCAGACATGACTGGAAAGTGCCCCTCCCAACTGAATAGCAGCCTAAGAAAATGTGCAAAGGTTACATGTAATGTGGAATGGAATAAACAAATAAATGCTGTGTTTTGACCTCTATTTTGTCAGATTGAGCTAAAGCAAGTGAGTATCATAGATGGGTGGGAGGTGGGGCTTAAAACACAAAAATTATTTCTTACAATGCTGGAAACAGAATTCCAAAGCAATGTCTCTGGTGGATTGGGTGTCTGGGGAGGACCTCAGTTCTGGTTTCTAGGCAGCTATCTTTTTTTCCCTGTATCCTTATATGGCAGAAACAGGAGAGTTTGCAGGGATGTTCTGTAAAGGCACTGATCACATTTATGAGTTGCTTCACTTTCATGACCTAATTACCACTCTTTTTATACTACCACATCTGGGATTACAACACAAGAGACTGATTAGTCCCTAGCAGCTATCTTACTGAATATGTATCTTCTTTCCACCCTTAATTTCAAGGCACTTGAATGTATGGGCTTGAATTCTCCTCTCTAGAAGCAAAGGAGATAAGGAAAGCACATTCATTGATTAGTGTTCACAAAGAAATTTATAGTATACTGAAAACGGACTCTATCTACCAATACAACCATTGCGTTCCAGCTGAAAAGGAAATCTTTTAGTTTAACTTTCTACAATTTTAGGTAACTTGACTCAGATCGAACTGGGATTTGTGGCTTCGACAAAGAAAATAATTTCAGGATAAGGCAGTAGACAAAGTAAATTTGGGGTTTAATAAGGATATTTTAATATAGGCTAATGAAAGACGGTTAAGAGAAAAATGAGATGCTCAGGAGAAAACAATGAACATTCAAAAAACAGGCACATGATTCTCTAAGAACTGTCACAGCAAGTAAGATTCATATTTATAAGTTATATATAAGTGTGGAAATGGGTCTTCCAGGACAATCTCAACTCATTCTTTTTCTTTTCTTTCCTTTTCTTTTTCTTTCTTTATTTCTTTCTTTCATTTATTTATTTTTTTACAATAGTCATTAGGGTGGTTTGAATGAGGTGTCATCCATAGGACCAAGTATTTGAACACATGGTCTGTTGGTAGCACTTTTTTGTGGAAGTTCTGGTGCAGCCTTGCAGGAGGAAGTACATTACTGGGGGTGGACATTGAGAGTTCAGAGCTAAGTCTTTTTTAAAGACCGTCTCCCTGACTCCAGTGCATGCTTGAAGATGTGAGTCCTCTACTTCTGCTCTGTCCACTTCCTCCGTGGTGCCTTCCTGTCATGATAGACTCTCATCCTTCTGGAATCATAAGCCAAGTTTTTCCTTCTGTGTTTCCTTTGTTATGGTGTTTTATCATAGCAGGAGAAACATAACTGATACAATCATGTATAGAACTTGGGTGGGATTTGAAGTTACTATATTTAAAGAATTGCTAAGAAATATAAATAAGATCATTGGATGTCTGCTGAGGGCCCTAACAGAACTGTTATTGTAAAGTTCCTGGGAAGCAGATGAGAGATTATTTTCACTAAAAAGTTATGTCTTTTTGTTTTTGATACTCAGAGACTGCCTGGGGAAAGGAATGAGGACTTTTACAATGTCATATACATTCAGGCCTTAAGCCTGAGTAATCTCTACTCTGATATAAAATATCCACATATGAAAGGAATATGAACACTGTGTCTGCAGCTTTCATAGCAAATGCTGATTGTGCTGGAATTGTCATTTCTAAGATGACAATCTGATTCCAGGATGAGGGTACCCTTTCTTTCTCATGTCCCCATAATCTCCTTTTTTCATCCTGCCTCAATATCATATGTATTATCTCCTTTCAAAATCTACGTAATGATTGTTTTGGCTTTACTTTAATGGCCCATATTTAAAATTAAACCCTAGAGTGAATCTTGCTGTGCTCATCAATCTATTAATAGCATCACACATGGCACTCCCCTTGCCATGTTCACGCAGCTTTGGCTTAAAGAAGTTTCTTATATTATTTCTGAGGAAAGACTGTATTCTGATTGACAACTGCACAATGCCAGCTATTAATATTATTCCATGTCTGACGGATTTCTCCCACCATGATATACTTTGCAAGTTCCTGAGGTGAACTTTGATTTGTCACCTTGGGAGCTAAAGAAAGAAGGAATAAATCTTGAAAAAGCTCACCATCCATCTTTTTGGAAAAGAGTAAAGAATCAAATGAGTAAATAACATCTCCATCAATATTCAATGTCTACATGCACACCCGAACTTTGAAAAACATCTGTCTTCCTGTCACTAATGATTTTGTTCCAGATGTAATCCAAATATGTTTGCAAATGGGGAGCAGAGAGGTTAGTACAATTCACTTTGCAAGCAGTTGCTGGTTATCACAGCTTTTTAAAATTTCTTTTAAAATATATATACATTTCAAAAGTGATATGACACCCAGTAAGACAAGTTTCAAATGGCAATAAAATCAATATAAAATTATTACCTTTGGATTTTCTCTGAGGTTGATTTTTTTTTAAAAAGACACAATATGACAAGATTATATGTAGCTTTTAGAATCAGACATGATTTTGAAGCCCAGTGATCAACAACTTTTCATGTAGTCATGAACTTTTATGCCTCTAATTTCTCATGTCATTTTGGAAAGGACCCTATTTTAAGAATAGGGACTGGAGAGATGGCTTAGTGCTTCAGAGAGCTCACTGTTCTTCCAGAGGACCTGAGTTTGGTTCTGAACATCCAGGTCTAGCAGCTCCAAGCACTCAGGTCTGGTGGCTCACAAGTGACTATAAATCCAGCTCTAGGAGATCTGATGCCTCAACTTCCATGAGGTTGTGTGTACACACTCACACGGAGACACAAATACATACACATAATATTAACACTAAAATTACAATATTTGACAAAAATAATACTAAGAAAAATTGAGTCTTGCTTACTATGCACTATCTGTTCTCATAATTTATTTATATGGAACAGGTACTTTATAATCATCTATTTTCCCTAAAAGTTCCTGCTAAAAATTAATACTATAATTTTAGAAAGGAGAAAATCAAAGCAAAATAAGATGGGTGACTGGCAAAAGAAAACCCTCAAAGCTTGAGTGAGAATCTCATTTCAGTCGATGAACACTCTAAACCTTAACTCGGGGGAACTACATCCTTCTGTCTTTTGTCTAGCACCATGCCCACAGGTACCACAGAATGCAGCAACTTCCAGCCAGCAGTGGCATCAGTAACTACAACTGCACGTTCTAGTTCTCATTAGGTGCTTAGTAAGTGGCTGATCATAAATTGGGAGAGCAGTTTTCTCACTCTCATAAAACACCAGCTATAACCCTGTGAGACTGATCACGTTACATCAGGAAAGAGAAATGAAATCCTAAGATGTAAAGGTAGTTTTAAAAGGCCAGGGCACCAATCTGATGGTATCTGTGGTTTTGTCTTATAGCTATCTTTTAAGCTACGTCCTAAATAATGAATGAATGAATGAATGAATGAATGAATGAATGAGTAAATTCTCACCATTTGAAGAGAATTCTTCCTCTTAATTACAAAATGACTGTAATCAGTAACAGCTCCCAATTTAATAAAATATATAGAACATAGTTTGTGAAACTTATCAACATTGTGTTTCCATTTTACAAGGACATTGAGGACAGGAAAAGGGTCTGCAGTGTCACCAGGATTTTATTTGGGAAAGGGCAGGTCAGCACCACAAGACTTCAGAATCGAAATGCTCTGCTCCTCGCTCTTTTCATGTTGCCTCATCTGAGGCCTGGAGGGTCTGGTTCAAAGGTTCTCCTGTGTTAAATGTTTTGTGATGGTAGACTCCTGCTCTTCTCCAGGCCACGTGTTCCTTCATTTACTCTAACAACTTGGCACCAAATATATTCACTTCAGTTCTAGGCAGTGGTACAAGGTATAGAGCTGAGTCACAGTGATGTTCAAAAGATTTCTAAAAAGCCATTTGCAGAAAGTACTATAAGAGAGACTTGGTGCATTAAAATTCAAATGTATCTTTCTGGCAGCAAACTATCTCCGGGTCCTAGGAAGCCTGAGTCTGGGTGAGCCGGGGAGTAATGAAGCCCTGCGTCTCGTGCCATTGACTCTGGCATTTCAAGTACCACATTCATAACAGTAGATGCAAACGGCTGGGCCCCTCTCTACTTCACTAAATTGAAATGGTTCCACAGGGGAATCTGACAACAGGGATGAAAGAAAAATAGCATGCTCTTTCCTGTTGAAAAAAGAGAAGGTGCTGCTGCTGATGTTAATTCAAAAAAGTAACATCTGGAAATGTTGCTGGGACATGGTGAGATTATGCCTAGCCATGCCTCAGCAAAGACATCCAACCTCATAAGGGGGGTGATGATGCAAAATCATGGGCTTGTGTAAGTGTATGTATAAGTGTATGAGTGCATATGTGTGTATGTGCATGTGTGTATGTGCATATATGTGTATATGCATATTTGTGTTTATGTGTGTGCATGTGTATGTGTATGTATATGTGTATATGTGTATTTGTGTTTATGTGTGTGTATATGTGTGTATATATGGGTACTTATGAGTGTGTAGGTATGTATGTGTGTATATGTATATATATGGGTGTGCATGAGTATATATGTTTGTATATGTGCGAATGTGTATATGTGTGGATTTTTGTATATACATGTGTATATGTATGTGTGCATATATGTATAAGTACGTATATGAGGGTATGCAACAATATGCATGTATACATGTGTATGTTTGTATACATGTGCTTAGAGGTGTATGTTTCTGTTTGTGTATATATGTGAGTATGTATATACTTATATGTGAGTGTATATGTGTGTGTTACAGGTGGTTAGGTGTGTATGTTTGTGTTTGTGAATGTATGTAAGTATGTATGTGCTTACATGTGTGTGTGTACCTGTGTAAACAATGAGGAAGTTCAGGACACTAGCAGATTCTACCATTTCATCCTGGTTACTGGTGTGCACCACCCTGGGCTTTTTGTTGACATTAAGAGAAATCCAGAAGTAAATTAACAGTGCTTTACATATGCATCCTAGAAAGCTCAGGATTGCTGAGTTCAGGCAAGGCTGACGCAGGAACACACAGTGGTGAGGAACATCTAGTGTTTCCCTCTCCGTCTTCCATCTCTGCTTCCTCTCTTTTGGTTCTTCTTGAGTTTCGTTTCCCTGAGTTCCAGTGTGGCTTTCAGCATGTCCAGTGTTACCTTGCCCTGAGTTCCTGTTTGGCAGAAGGAAGAAGTGAGTCTGCCCTCCTAATAGCTTTGAAATGTATCTCAGGATTTACTCTGTCTCCAATTGGCTTGGATTATGTTCTATGTCTAACTTTGTAAATATTTTGCCAGGAGAATGCATTTGATTTTCTTAAGATGCTCATAGAGGTCTAGAGACACCAAACTTGAACAGAGCATATTGATCTACAGTGGAAGAAAGAGGCCTCCTCTCAGATAAAATCAGAGATTTTCACAAAAGCAGGGTGAACTCATGCTAGTTAACAAACCATTCTCAATGCACCTGTCCTTCTGTGAGGCATGAAGGACAAAGTGACTAATTAAATTCCAATCAACCTCAGAACTGAGTCTCTACATCTACTCCATCTACCCACAGATGGCCACCACCCATAGTCCAAAGACTGGATTTATCCTGAGGATGCCTTTTGTCAAAACTTATATAGATTCTTTTTAAAAATTAATTTTCACATGACCCCCAGGCCTCTCTCCTGGGATTTATACTGAGTTCAATATTATATGACTGTATTAATTCAACTGTGAACCTAAAAATTTACAGCCACTTTTGATAGAGAGGTATCCTTGCTCTGGAATGTATTACTGAATATGTTAAAGCTGTAATGAAATGCTTCTTCTAGTCATGTAGTTATTAAATTTAAAAAATAAATAAAAGAAAAAAAATTAAATTTAATATTCAGTCAATAATAATTTAAATTTTCACTTTCCTCTAAGAAACTGGAAGACTCAATACCCAGCATTTTTTTCTGAAAATTATCTCCTGGACAGGAGCAGTTGTTTTATTCTTCAGTGTGCACCAGTTCATCCCACTCTCAGCTCTCCTCCATCATCTCCCCAACACAGAAACCTAGACAACTTCATCAGAATTCAAAATATTTAAGTCAATGGCATTCTTGAAACAACAGCAAAAAAAAAAATTCTCTATTAAATGAAGAAGAGAGACTAGAAAAATAGTTCAGTCTGTAGAGCAATTTTTCCATAAGCAAGAGGACCTGAGTTTGGATTCTCAGCATCCCCACAAAAGCCAGGTGTGGCAGTGTGCCTTTAATCCCAGTGCTGGGCAGGCAGAGAAATGAGGGTTCCTGGGAGATGCTGATCAGCCAGTCTCACTGAATAACGACCTCCAGGTTCAATAAGAGACCCTGTCACAAAAAAAAAAAAAAAAAAAAAAATAAGGTAGAGATTAATACACACATATGAACACAAAAGAAAAAATGATGGAAATAAGAAAGAATGAATATTCATGTGTGTGATGAAAATGAAAGCAGAGTTCTTCATGGAAGTAAGATTTCTAACTGGGATGAGCAAAAACAATCGGTTCGCATTATCTAAATAT
Source organism: Nannospalax galili (assembly GCF_000622305.1). Classification (NCBI taxonomy): domain Eukaryota; kingdom Metazoa; phylum Chordata; class Mammalia; order Rodentia; family Spalacidae; genus Nannospalax; species Nannospalax galili. The sequence goes on along the minus strand of NW_008338996.1, from coordinate 4,201,674 downwards.
GGAAAAGTAGGCTTTTGCTTTGGGACCAAATCAATTACATTAGTCATCCATTTGCAGATGTGGAGAAACAAGACTACAGAACTCACATTCTGGCCAGGAATCCAAACTAGAGCTGAGAAATTGGGTCTAGATGTTCTTTCCAACTGTAATTTCATTACACACAGAGTATAAACATACCATAGAACTGGGAAAAGAGAGAAATATATTGTTTTACTTTCTTAAGTTGTAAAAGCACTATAAATATTTACAGAAAAGAAAGTCTCATAATCACATTTATACCAATACCAAGGAATTGTTTTTACTTTCTTGTTAGTCTTAAGTTAATACTTACTGTTTTATGATAATTATGACATACACGTGGCACTGTATCCTCCTTTGTTAAGCTGACTCGAAAGCATTCTTCCTATTTTAAATTAGTCATTATTAAAGTATATATAATACCCAAGAATCAAAATGCTGTTTTTATAATCATGAT
>NW_008338996.1:4192517-4199086 GCF_000622305.1 Nannospalax galili | reverse complement strand
CCATAAAGTCTGATTTCTGTCCCCAAATATCCCCTTTGTTTTGTTTTCTATTTTAAGCTTTCCTCCACTTAAATTCAAAATGTTTCACAGGAATTTCCATGCCCTTCCAAGCACTCAGGAAAACAGTACATGAGCAAGCTTCGGGAGAGTTTCACAATGAGGGTTACGACATTAATCTAGGGGGCTGGAGAGATGGCTCCCATAAAGTCTGATTTCTGTCCCCAAATATCCCCTTTGTTTTGTTTTCTATTTTAAGCTTTCCTCCACTTAAATTCAAAATGTTTCACAGGAATTTCCATGCCCTTCCAAGCACTCAGGAAAACAGTACATGAGCAAGCTTCGGGAGAGTTTCACAATGAGGGTTACGACATTAATCTAGGGGGCTGGAGAGATGGCTCAGCATTGGGAGGCTGCTGCTCTTCCGGAAGACTTGAAGTTCAATTCACAGCACCCGCATGGCTGATATAACCCTCTGTAATTCTAGGTCCCAGGGATCTGATAACTTCTTATGGTTTCCTTGATCATCTGGCACACGTGTGATTCACATATATACATTCAGGTAAAGAACTCATGCACATAAGTAAAAATAAATAAATCTTTATTAAAGAGATACTAATCTGCCAGGTGTGATGGTGCACACCTTTAATCCCAGCACTCAGGCAGAGACAAGCAGATTGTTTTAATATCAAGACCATGGGATGGTCTACATAGCTGGTCCAGGTCAGCCTGGACTACATAGTGAAATACAGTCTCAACAAAGCAAAAAAGTAAAAAAATACTAATCTAGAAAAGCCAAATGGAACATTCCAGATTGTCAGTAAACAAGGACAGAGAGGCAAGTAATGATTTTATTAGGAATGGTTCTATAGCACTAAGAGGAACTCAACTCAGTTAAAACCGTTTCTTGAAAGCCTCATAAATAGAAGAGAGATGGAAAAAATAGGAAGAACTCAGGCCTGATCCACAGCTCCAATGATATGGTCAATCATCCTATTGCCACACTTTCTTCCTCTATGCATATGTGGGTTTTTCTGTTTCGGTAAAAAGGTTCTGTCCCTGGTCCCTTCCAGAATACTCCTCCTGGTTCCATCTCATTCTCCTACACCATAACAACCAAGGAAACATGAAGTCATTCCAGGCAAAAACTGCCAAAGAAATGTACCCATATGTGATGAACAGAGCAGTGTTCCTTCATTCCTCACTCATTTCTTTTGCTAAACCTTATATTATTTGATCACTCTTAAGATCTAAGTATATGGACCTCATTAGCATATTAAAGTGAAAGAAGAGAAGCACTTGATGCCTTAAAGTTCCAAAATGGAATGAGTATGCATTGAAATGATTTTTAAATAAACCAGAATTTGCCCCAGCCCAAAAGAAAATGTTTGCTTTTAGGCAACAAGAGGAGGACTTCAGGATGGTATGAAACTAGATCCTCAAGTTGTTAGTCGGGGCTGGAGAGATAGCTCAGCAGTTAACAGCATTAGCTGCTCTTGCAGAAGACCTGGGTTCAATTCCCAATACGCACATAACAGTTAACAACTGTCTGTAACTCCAGTTCCAGGGACTCTGACTCCTCTTCTAACCTCCACAGACACTGCAGGACACGGGTGCACTTACATACATTCAGGCAATATGCTCATAGACAAAAAATAAAAATAATTAACTAAAAAATAATGTTAGCTAAGAAAAGTAGTGGTTGGGGAGTAGCTTTGAAAGGAGAGCCTTTTGAAGGGAGCTGAGCCTCTGAAGGATACATAAGCCAATATCAGATATTATGGCTGAGCAGGGTGTGTGATAAGATGGGAAAAAGCTGTTTGGCTGGGTTATTGAGAAAAAGCAGAACTATGTCTAAAAAGTAGGTAGGACCCAATTCAGGAGCATCAGAGGTAAGACTAGGACAACAGACTTCATTCTTTTTGCTATAAGACCCTTCCAGGAGATGTGGCCATGAACATTTAAACTGTTCTTTCAGGAAAATGACCTGTGTTATAAATGAGAATACAGCAGAAGGAGGAACTGGAAGGCACTGGACTTCCATTAGGTATACACCTCATCAGTTCCACCCACTTTCTTTTTAAGATATTTTTCTTGACATTTTGTACATTTTGTACAACAGTTCCCCCATCTGAGAGATGCCTAACCCTAGGTAACATACAGATGGCAGAGTGTGTGTCCTTGTGTCCTTAATATATTAAAATACTATCCACTGTCTTGCGAAGTGTAGGATTATGTTTCTGGCTCTATCTGTCTCTTTACCTCTCTTTCTCTGTCACTCTCTTTGTGTCTCTCCATATCTGTCTGTCTCTGTCTGTTTCTGTGTGTCACACTCTCTCTCTCTCTCTCTCTCTCTCTCTCTCTCTCTCTCTCTCTCTCTCTCTCTCCCCTTGCTGGTGTATGTGCAGGTATAAGTCAGAATGTTTTCCTCTCTTGTTTTTCTACCTTATTTTTGTTGTTTGTTGTTGTTTTTAGAGACACAGTCTCCCTGTAGCCCCAGATGGCCTGGAACTCCTTGTGTAGATCAGACTGGCCTCTGCCCTCTGAGTGTTGGGATTAAACTCATGGGCCACTGCACTGAACCTAGATCTCACCTTTTAAGCTAGGTGAATTGGCCAATGAGCTCCCAAATCTGTCTGTCTGTACCACACACTAGGTTGACAGGTGTGCATTGTCTTTTCAGGCTTTTCATATGGGTGCTGTGATGAGAACTAAGGTCCTACACCTATGCAGAAAGCACTTTACCTACTGAGCCATTAGCCAACCCTCATGATTATGCTATTAAGGACTGAATAATTTTGCATAATGTGTGTGCATATGAATATGTTTGTTTATAATCATAAACTTGTATACATTCATTATTGGTGTGCACCTAGACTGATTCTATGACTTGGCTGTTATGAATAGTGCCTCAATAATCATGAGTATTCAAGTATCTATATTGTATATTGCCTTTGATTCCTTAAGTACATAAAAAGGAAGGGTATTGAAGGAACATATGGTAATTCTAATTTTCGTTTTTAGAAGGGGGAGGGGAGCCATGGGGCAAGACAATATGGCCAACTCTTGATAACAGAGCAGATAAAAATCATCAAGGTCCATTATACGTATGTATGAAAATGCCAAAATGAAATCTATAGCTGTATGCAATTAATTTATGCTGATAAGATTAACACGTTCATTGCAATTAAACATTAATGAACATAAAATATGGTAAACTGGTAAGATATGTTAATTAAAATAAGAAAGAAAGAATGAAAGGAAGGAAGGAAGGAAGGAAGGAAGGAAGGAAGGAAAGGAGGGAGGGAGGGAGGGAGGGAGGGAGGAAGAAACAAAGCCATTATTAAAATATTAAGAAGTCTGATTTCAGTTTACCAAGCTCTAGTGGATGTGTGGTCCCACACAGAAAGACAGTAGGGGGCCACAAATAAGATCCTACAGGCTGTTTGATAGATAGATAGATAGATAGATAGATAGATAGATAGATAGATGATAGATAGATAGATAGATGATAGATAGATATCTCTATATTAAATATAATATATACTACATTAAATTGAGAGTATATTAAATTGGGAAGGGACAGTAAGAGGAGGTGCAGATAGTGAAGGGGATCTAAATACCATCAAATTATAGTACATGAAAATTGTAAAAATGTAATAATTAAAACAAATCAGAAATCACGCAGAGAAGCAGATTTCTGTGAGATCTACATAGTGAGTTCAAAGCCTATGGGGTTATAGGGAGAACATGTCTCAAAAACATAAACAAACAAACAAAAGTGAACACAAAATTCAGAATTCCAGATTTAGTAAAGATATTTAAATAAACACTATTTTTCACTTTAAGTTTTGTTTTCTATAGGAAAGTATTGCAAAATACATACATTGCATTATATGTATACTTTACTTACAGGAGCCTTAACTCCAACAGTGGGTGTTAGGTAAATAGCAGATGAAGAAATATATATGTTCAATGCAACTTTGAAATGAGGAAAATAAACAGTCCCTATATCTAAACACTACATGTAGTATATCTACTTAATAAGTAGTTTGAACATAAGTCAATAAAATGTTAGACAGTATCAGAAATAATGGTAAAGTATGTATTTTCTGTAAAGATTAATATTTCAAACTCAACTTTTTAATTTGAAAGCACATATACAAAACAATACTAAGTAAATAAGGATTTGCACAGTAAAATGAAAAATTATGTGTCCTCACAGGAGTTCTGATGATCAGTCTTCAACTTAAAATGAAGGAGAGATGATAGTTTGTCAGTAAAAGAACAGTTTTGGGTGTACCACTGAAGATATTTCCACATAGGATTTACGAAGGACAAACACCCACCCTGAATTTGGATGTCACGTTCGTGTAGATTGGGAAACGTTAGGATAATAGGGGGAAAGGAGGGAGCTTGATAGTGCAGAATTCTCTCTGTTTTAGGCCACTGTGGAGTGAATAGCCTCAGCTACCCCTTTTTGCCCCCATTTCTGCCATCATGATGTAGTGCCCCACTGTAGCCCCATAAACACATGGTCCAGTGAGTGTGGACTGCAACCACTGAAAGTTTGAGCCAACCCAAACTCTTCGACCATTTAGTTTACTCAATAACTTTTCAGAGTGATCAAAAGTTCATCAGAGTCATGTAATTTAAGTTTATTATAGCAAGACCAATTTAATTGAAAATTAACAAGACATACATTTAAGATTGTAAAATTAGGAACCAGAGAGATGGCTCAATGGTTAAGACCATGTACTACTCTTGCAGAGGACCTGAGTTAGTTTTCTAACATCCACATTGGTTCATGACCACCTAGGACTCCAGCTCTAATTGATTTTATGTACTTTGCTGGCCTCTGTGGGCACTGCAGTCATGTGCACTAACCTACAATCAGATATACACATATACACATAATTAAAAATAAAATCTTTACAGAAGATAAAAATTAGTGAGGTATAAATGAGTCCACACAAACTGATAATCTGATTGACTACATAGCAACCGCGAATCGACTTTGCTGTCAAAGTGAAGTTAATAGTGCATCAAATGTCTGGTCAACCTGAAAAATATAGATTTAAGTGAAAAAGCTGGAATAAATCTTTTTGAAAAATATGTCTGGTTGATCTGCTTGCCAGATATTAAATCATATGTAAAGTTACCCTGTAGAAGACACAAAATTGAGATATTTGACTATGCAATAAGAGTGGAGTGAATATTAAAAGCACTAGAGATATCAGTATTTGAATTTGAAAAGCATTTATTAAGCCATTAGGATTCATACCTTAGCTCATGAAACACACTTGACATAGGTCACATGTCAATTGGAGCTGTTTTTTTATGTAAATAGAAACTGTTTCTAGTACAATTAAGATGTATGTAAATATACAAAGAAGCTTATCTGTATTTTTCCATGTGATGATGTTTAACTCAGGCTTCCAATTAACTATGACCTCACAAGGTCAGAGTAATTGCTTGTGGTGGGTAATATTGGTTATCAATTTGACAAAACCTAGACTCACCGGAGACCATCTTCTGAGAATTTCTGTAAAGGAATATGAAGGTTAGTACAACTGAGGTGAGAAAATCCATTCTAAATTTTGAGGTACCATTGCTTGGACTACAGTCCTAGACTGCATGAGAAGAAGGAAGTTAGCTGAACCCCAGCATTGCTCTCTGTTTCCTGACTACAGATGGAATCTGAGCAAGCCTCCAAGCTCCTGCCTCTTTCTTACCCACAGTGATGGACTGTATGTAGAACTGTGGACTAAAACAAACCCTTCCTTACTAAAGTTGCTTTTGTCAAGTATTCTGTTGCAGTAGGAGAAAAGGTAATAAATATTCTTCTAACCACGACCGGGACTACTACTGCATAGAAATCGAACAGTGACATTTATATGGTGAAAATGATCAATGAACACAGGCCCTCTGAATAAATCAACCTTTAAAAGTATGCTGTCTATTTGCAAAAGTGTTTTCATAACATCGCAATGCTTGGAAATTGGAAGACGCACTAACACTCATAGACCAAAACTCTTGTTTTTTAGGCCAAATATTTAGAAAATTTGTTCCAGGTGAACTTTGCTATCATTTTAAAATGGAGAGTAGAAAGATGTCTCCTAAGCATAAATTCGGCATTTTCCAATAAACTTCTCATTAACTTGTTTATTGCTTAGGATCACAACTTTCATTTTGACATGCTGAAGTTTATGGATTAACTCACCTTCCCCAAAAAGAAATATTGAATCTCAAGCCATTCGTATACTCAAGTATTGCTTTATTTAGAGCTATTGTTATTGTAGCTATTATGTTAATGACGATATCATATAGGATTAAGGGATTTTCCTAATCTGAAGTCTGATGTCCTTATAAGAAGATGGTCATGTAAAATCAGAGACAACAAGAATATCCATGTGATGGTGGAGGATAGAAGGACGCAGATGTAATTCAAGAATTGCTGAAAATTGTTGGCAAGCTGTAGGAATTCGGAAGAGGGATGGAGAGAAATTCTTCTGGTATGTAAGAAAATAAATTTCTTTTATTTAGGACATTTTGTTTGTTGTACTTTATTA
>NW_008338996.1:4167226-4192398 GCF_000622305.1 Nannospalax galili | reverse complement strand
ATTCACAATGTTATCAGCACTGATTTTTTTTTTCTAGAATAAACAATGGGCCAGTGATAAACAGATTTGAGACGAGAGAAATTAATGAGGGCATTTACAGAGGACAAAGACGTCATTTTTATTGTTACATTATTTATTTAGTGTGTATGTGTGTGTGTGTGTCTGTGTGTGTGTGGGTAGATCAGACATAACTTGTGGGAGCCAATTCTGTACCTCCACCATGTGAGTCCTGGGGATCAAATGCAAGTCATTAGGTTTGCCCACAAGTGTCTTTAACCTGCTGCACCTTCTCACTGGCCCCAAAGAAGTCGTTTGTGTGGTGATAAATACTGAGAGGAATGATTTATAATAGGTAAAATAGTCATGAAATATTTATCCTAGAAAATCACAGGAGTAACACAGGCTCATAATCACAACAATGACAAAGATAATAAACTGAACATGAGAGAATAAGAACAAAAATTTATTGAATGCCTGATCACTGTTTACAGAGATAAACTTTTAATTCTAAGTCCTTATTTTATAAAGCACACTTCTGGTATAATTACATCTTTTGTATTTTTTGTTATGAAAGTATGCATTGAAGAAGATTGTTATCCAAGGACAGACCAAGGTTAGGTGTTCAAAATAGGATTCCAGCAGAAGTAGGTAAGAGAGTGGCTCTGTGACACTTGCCCCTTAATCAACAAAGGGTAAGAAGATGGAGCAAGAAAATCATTCATACAAAGAAATTAAAAATCCTTAAAATTTAGATCAGATAAGGTTGAAATGGATGGTAAAACCTGCATGTTGAAACGTGCAGCAGGTGTACACAGAGGAAGAAAGAAAATTAGTCTTTTTTGTCAGAGACAGAAAAATGTATCATGCCGCCTTCCCTGTGTGAGCTTGGCCATGTCCTCTGTTTGCTGTCCCCATCCAGTTTCAGCTTCTCCATGAATGGCTGCAGCTGCTCTCCCTCCCCTGTGTTCCAGGAACACATCTGGAAACAAACACCACTTAGCCCTGCTGCCAAGACAAAGGCATTGTTTCTTTAATAACGCGTCTCTTTGGAAACCATCTCCAGACCTACTTCATAAGCCAGATTGTGCTGACCCTGACATGATGTAGCTTGCTTATTTCAAGCAAAATGGAAAAATGAATGTATGGGAGGTATGTTTGGCATCAAACGAAAAATGAAGAAGGGACTGGACGGTGATTTTTGTGAGAGTCCTTTAGAGTCTTTGAAAAGGGGACTTATTGAAGAAGCAGAAGAGGTAAGGAGGGCGATTCAGTTATTTAATCTTCTGGATGTATCTGAACGTGTACATGTGTGTGCATGATGTTATCTGGAAACACAGGAGAATTGAGCATCACACCAACCAACCAGTGTGATAATAAAGCACACTTTCAATAAAACTATGATTTCACATGATACAGGTGGCACTGGAGCAAGAGGAAAAAGCTCAATTAATTATACTAACTTGCATATAAAAAGCCAGAGGCATACAAAATAAACATTAATTGTTATCCCTGAATCTAGAGACAGTTATTTGTCTCTGCTGTTCTGAACCTGACTTAGCAAAGCTCATTCAGGTGTCAGTGATCAGCTGTGCTATAGCCAAACAACTTCACATAGGAGGGCTCTTTTCTATGTCTGAATCCTGGCCTGGAATAACTAGCCTGATTCAAATGTGTCCCACTGTTGGTTCCTTCAGCATACCATTTTAGGGGTGAGAAGTAAGGGCAGAGGCACAAGCGGGTATTTCTCTCAGAATTTCTGCTTAGGTCACGTTTGCACATTCTCCATTAATTTAGAAGATCAACCTGAAGTCTGAATTAAGAATGCGTGAGAAAAAAACAATACTCTGAGAAGACAGCAAAGGATATAGAGATGCCTTTAGTGGGGCCCATTAATGCAATCTAGCTATTAAAAATTTTTTTTCCACTTAATATTTTTTAAATATTTTATTTATTATTTTTGTTTTCTGTGTATGAGTGTATCATCTGTGTGTATGTGAGTGCACCTGTGTCGTGCAGTGCCACAGAGATCAGAAGAAGGCTTCAGATTCTCCTGGAACTGGAGTTAAGGATGGTTCGTAGCTACTGTGTGGGTCCTGGGAATTGAATATGGATCCTCTGCAAGAGCAGTCAGTGCTCTCAACTGCTGAGCCATTTTTTTTTTTCTTTTGGTCTTTTTGAGACAGGGTCTCCCTGCAACCCCAGCTGGCCTGGAACTCACTATATAGACCAGGCTTGCCTTGAACACACAGAGATCTGCCTGCTTCTGCCTCCCAAGTGCTGAGACTATAGGCATGCGCCACCACGCCCAGCTGAGCCATCTTAATCTTAAAGATAATTCTATGACAGTGTTAGAATAACCTTAAGAACAATTTAATGCCATACTTTGTTTAAGCTCTTACCATTGAGAAGTTAGAGAGCTAGGACATGAAGTCAAGATAATTTTTATTCAATTAATTCTGACCTGTTATAGGAAACTAGGATCTTACAGAATGAGGACAGAAACTCATGAAAACCAGTTCATTGACCTGTAACCCGAGTGTTAGTTATACCATTTTAGGTTAAATATCATTCCCATACTCTGTGATGCACCTTGAGTACCCTGTTTATAACATTCTTTATATCTGAATATATTTGTTCCACCTTTATTTAGTCTCCCTGTAGAGAAATAAATAGACAGATATTTCTAGACACAGATCATATGCATCACGGGCTTGGTGGGCCACAGTCTCTGATATTACCACTGCAATGTACTGTCATAGCATAAACCTTAACAATATATTAAAAAAAAAAACAGGAAAGGCAGTGTTGTTATGAAATTTTATAAAACATGTAGGATGGATGACACTTGAACTATGGTGCTGGCCCTAACTCTATAGAGGTAAATTCATGTGTTCACCACTGGGCCTCTGGAATTGGTATAACAATGACACATTGCAGATATAAAATAACTGTGGGTTTAAGGAACTCATTAGCAAAGAGTCATATAAACTAGGCCATTTCTAGCCCTCAGATATGGTATGGCTATCATTTGCAGCCATCAGCACTTGATTCAAGAATTGAATCAAAATCTTATCAGGCTAGGTGTAGGTTCACTGTTCACAGATGTTGCTCTGAAACTGGAGTGGAGCCAGTCCTCCAGCTGTTGTACTCGTCAACAGGTAAAGATACGGCTGTTTAGGATAGGCCACATAGAGAAATCAAATGCAGTTCACAGCTAGGATAGATGTTTAAGTGGCATGATTATTATATTTTTATCCCCATAAATATGATCATAAACTATTCTAGAGTTTTGTGGGTTATAATATGACATGATTCTCACTGGGTTTAAATGAAAACCTCAGCGCAGCTGCACAACTTTCTGAACTTGATCTCAATTGAAAGGCAGAGAAGTGATTGCACTGTTCTGAATGTTCTAAAACAACTATTTATCAGTGTTATGAAGTCTCCTTTCCCTTCTGGCCTCCCACATCCCTTGGTGCATGGTTCTTTTCCTCTATCTTAAAGTCCCTGATATTGTGACTCGCTGATCATTCTTGAGCTGTCACACTGCCTCTCAGCCATCAAGAAACATTATTTACTTTTATTTTATTTCATTTATTATTTTTATTTTGTGTGTATGAGTGTATTGCCTGCATGTGTGTAAGTGCACCAGTTTTATGCAATGCCTGTGGAAATCAGAAGAAGGCATCAGATCCCCTGGAACTGGAGCTACAGACCATTGTTAACCACCAAGTGGGTGCTGAGAATAGAACCTAGGTCCTCTGCAAGAGCAGTCAGTGCTCTTAACTGCCAAGCCATCTCTCCAGCCCTGAAACATTCTTTACTTTTAAGGAGCCAGGTGATAAATACAATTACCTGAGTTTTTCAGAAGGTATGAGTTCCTATACTGGCAACTCCTAAAGACTTCTTAGGATCACTGATGGAGTGATCCTAAAATTAGTAAGTATTAATGAATATTTGACAAATTCATGAAGAAATGAAGCTTTGTTCTTTTTCTAATATTTTTGCTTTGCACTTTCAGTAGAATTCAATTTATACCCATAATATCAAATTTTCCAAAAACTCTTTGCTGCCCAAAATGCATGTTGAACTTCCTCCGTATCAGAATCTGATAATCAGCTAAAGGTTGTGATGTAAAAGGTTTCTGCACATATATAATTACCTAGAAGTTTTGTTTTCTTAGGAGGAATGAATATCTGAATATCTATCATTAATCATTTGTTTGTGGGTTTGTTCTTGCTGTATGTTAGATCTAGACTGGAGAGCTCATGTTTTTAAAGTCTTTCTTTCTTTCTTTCTTTCTTTCTTTCTTCTTTCTTTCTTTCTTTCTTTTTCTTTCTTACTTTCTTTCTTTCTTTCTTTCTTTTCTTTCTTTCTTTCAGAGTGTTTTGCCACTTACTCGAGCTAGCAAGGCAAACTAAATATAGCATTAAACTACTGGAAGTGTTAAATGTAAGAAAGAACAGCTGGAACCCATAGATTTCAAAGTACACATCACAGTGAGTTGAAGGATCTGAGGTTGGAGGTCTGAGGACGGGTTCATGAATTCACCGCAGGGTTCTTGAGCTTCACGCAGATCATGGGATTCAAATAAGTGCATTTATTCACAATCATCTAAACATGAAGTACAACTGAACGGAGGTCAGTAAGAACAGGAACTGTTGCCCAAGCATGGTGGTACATGTTTATAATGTGAGCACTAAGGAGGCTGAGACAAGAGGGTTGCTGTGACTTTAAAATGAACTTGGGCTACATAGTGGATACTAGAAAAATAAGAGCTACATCACAAGACATTATCTCAAAGGCAGAAATAATAACAACAACAAAACTAATATTTCTGCTTCATAAAATGCCAGAACTAGTAAGGAGCATTGAATGAGGGTCCAGCTTCCAGATGCATTGCATAAGGACCTGAGTTCATTTTGAATGTGTCTGGGTACAGTATGAAGAAAAAAAGATTCTACTTGGATCTTAATTTCTGATTAAATTAGAATATTTATGATCCAGGTAAAACTTCATTAAATTTTTGTTTCTAATTTTTATGACTGATTTTCATTGTCATTATTGCCTTCTGTGGGTTTTCATTCCTTCAAGTGTAAAATAATAACCCTTGATTTATATAAATTTATAGATTTATTATGAAAATTAAATTAAATCAAGGCTTGTAAGAATTTAGTATCATTGTTTTTCAGTAAATACTAATGATTAAAATGGCATATTAGGGTGCTGGAGATATGATTCAGAAGCTAAGAGCACTGGCTGCTCTTGCAGAGGACCCAGTTCAGGTCCCAGCACTGATATGTTGGCTAATAACCATCTGTAACTCTAGTTCCACTGTATCCAATGTCTTCTTTGACCTCCATGAGCATTACATGACATGGGTGCACTTACATATATGCAGGTAGCACACTCATACACATAAAAAGGAAAGTAATAAAATATTTTAAAATGGCATATTAATCAAATGGCATAAAGTTTCAGGTTAGCATGTACTTTAACCTTCAGGTTTCCCAGCGATAGCTTCAAGGTATTTGCATTACAAAAGTAAACCACAGAAGAAAGGAAGCTGGAAAAATACAGTAAGCACAATGATAAATAGTTCTAAGTGAAAGCAATTTTAGCCTGAGAACCCTTAGGCTGTGTTCTCTCTCTTTGGGTGAGTGTCAAATCCCAGAGATGTAGCCTCTTATAACAACAGACATAGAGACGAATTATGCTCTGGATAAGGTAGGGCTTTCTTTAACTACACTTGAAGTCAAGGTTGGTTAACTTACTGTCAGAATAAGTCTAAGGAAACTTGGAAAATGTGAAGCAAAAGAGAGATTATGCGGTGTACATGTAAGCATGTGTATGAGTGCACACATATATTTGTAGACATGTTTCTATGGTCCAAGTGTTGGAAAATAAATCCTGCCTTCTATTTTGTTTTTGGTATTTATTAAGTCAGCCAGACACATTTCCATCTCACTTCATTCTCCACTGCCCATTTATCCTATTTGTTGAATCCTTGGGGGGTTGGCAGAGAGCATCCACTGCTGGTGCTGATCATGCCCAGGGCTACACAACTGTCTATTAAAAACGCAATGGCGTAAGCTTCTTTCAGTCCCATCATAAGCACTTTTTCCTCCCGATGACTTCTAATGGCAACTGTCTTGAACAAACAGCTTAAAAGAGATGTTAACCAATTTGGGAGATTTAAATTTTGAACAATAAAGGGGATAAAGAAAGCCAAAAACATAAACAAAGCTAGCATATAACTATTACTGAGTTTAAATAGAATGCTTTTGGCATTCACTCTAGCAATTTATCAAAGCAATTACTTCATTATTATTTGTAACAGTTCTCTGAATTTTATGGTGCTTCACTCAGAAGACATAAACCAATCTTCAAAGAAAAATAACCCTGAGTCTAGGTTGTACAGATCCTATAATATACATTTGTCACATGAAAAAAAATATGATCATACCCATGTAGTTATCTAGACAGTGCTCTTTTCTGAGCTGAGTCTCTAGACTAGAATTAAACACCATAATGTATGATTATCTTGCATTAAGAGAGACTAAGATTTGAATCTAAGACATTTGGTCCAAATCAGAATCCTCAATTATGTATGGTTATTCTGAAGACATAATTACAAGAAGAAACTTTCAATGGCTCTTCATTTATAGTAGTAAATCTCCCTCAATTTTATATAGAAATGGGTATTGTGCTTTTTTTCATTTTTAGGATATTAATGTACAAAAATATAATAGCACATGGTTTCCCAGGATGCCACACCCTGCAACTTGCAAAGCTGCCTGGAGCTAACCTATTAGATGTGCAAAATCTCCTCAATCCAAGTTACTGGAAGATTTGATGAGAGCAGGGGAATGAAGCTGTCCAGGACATCTAGTGTGAGGACCTTGAAATGCTTTCTTTTTTTCTTTTTTATATGGCAACTCTAATTAACTCAGATGCCTGGAAGCTATGCTTGATGAGATAGGGTTTTTTTTTTTATGTTTCTTAAAACATATTTTATTTTCATTTTGTTGTGTATGAGTGTATTGCCTGCATGTGTGTAAGTGCACCCGTGTAGTGTGGTGCTCGTGGAGGTCAGAGAGGGCATCGAATCCCCTGGAACTGGAGTTATGGAGGGTTATTTGCCACTGGGAAGCTAGGAATCGAACCCAGGTCCTCTGCAAGATCAACCAGACTCAACCACTGAGCCATCTCTCTAGTCCATGATGAGATATTTCATTGGTCCTTAGTGGGCCTAAAACTCTATTCATGAATACTTCCTGGGTAGGGAAAATGGGCTGACCTGTTTACCAACACAGACATCCATGCTTTAATCCAGTAAAGCCTTATTAACCCCTAGAGAGGAGAATTTTGTGATAGCCCATCCTAAGAAGTTAATCCTGCTATGCAGGGCCTCTGCTTGTTTCCTTTCTCTTAAGCTTTGACCTATAACACAACTCCATTCTGAAACTCATCATTCCATTGTCTATGAAATTCATTCTGCAAGTTTGTGATACAAAGGGCCTAAAAGCCACTGACCCAGGATGATTTTGATGGTTATTAATTGTCTAAAACTCTAGCTCATCAAGTTATGCTCATTTGAGTTGAGAAAGCCTCCACATTCTAGAACCCCTTGCTATCCCTCTGCTTTATTGCCTGTCCTGTTTTCTCTTCTGGTATTTGTTTATTCAGCCAGATTTAATAAATGGTAACTTGGAATACTAGTACATAATTATCTGGCTTGAACACCCACCTCAATAACAGGTAATGGTCACTTCATAAAAATGAACTCATGAGACTCCAGAAAAGGGTCTGGGTCCGCAATCCAAAGAAAGTACATAATAAGAGGCTCCCTACCCTTCTAAAGTGTTGATTGTAAAGTTCACAAGTGTCAATTCCCACATTAATGCCGGTAGGTGTTAATTAACACATTCAGATTTAAGTAGCATGCTACTGGCAATGCTACTATTGAGTTTTGCTAGTTTGGTAGTGTTGATGTTGGGAGAGAGAGAAAGAGAGAGAGAATGTCTGTGTGTCTAATTTAACAATCAATGTAATACATGGAGGGGAGGGTATATTCAAATCCACACAGGATATCTACTGAAACATTTCATAGGATCCTTCTTTGATGAAGGAGGCATGGAGAAACCAAATGCTGTGGTCCCCACGGTGGGAGGCAGTGAACTGAGAGAGCGATTTAGAACCTGTTCACGTAAATGAGAGGAGACAAGACTTCTCTGTGTGTGACAGCCTTTCCACGAAGTTTAGACAAGCCAAAGATGTTTCTTTTTTCTATGTCATTCTCTCTTTACAGCCTGCAGATGAGTGTTTCATAGTGGAATAATTCAAAGTGGAAGAACCCATGGGTAATGCAGCAACAGTCATCAAACATTCCTTAAGCCATTTGATCTCACTGGAGCATCCATATGCCTTATCTGCCCTTTTGCAGACAAAATTCCATGCATTGAATTGGCTTTAAATCTTTCTCTCCATTCTGTCTTTTCCAGTCCCTAGATCCTGATAGGATTATCTAGCATTGGGCAAAGCTAGCATGAGTTTTAAAATAGACTTTTTGATAGTTTGTACCAGAGCTCAAGTCAGAGTCTGATTAGTCCCGCACTCAGAATTCCATATCCCTCTTTTCATCAGTGTCTAAGATGTATGTGAAGTTAAGGATGCTGCATCAAATGCCTTCTCTACAGAAATATACATTTAAAATATCAATACTGCCGTGTATTGTAACGTTTGAGTATGTGTCCAAACTCAGCTACAAATCACATCCTTAGAAAATGCCTTTGGAGTAAATAAACTCCTTTGAATTTACACTTTTATTTGATCACTAAGTCTAAAAAGCTAAGGAAATAATGTTGGAACTAAATTTATGGAAGAAAGTTTGAATTTCATGTACTCTTGAGGAAACAGTTAGCTCAAATAATGGAAATCAAACATTGTATCTGTAGTAGTTAAAACATTTTCCATTATGGAGAGAAAACAATGCATACTATTGCCACTTGCATTTTAATAGTATGGCTTGCACTCTACTTTTAATCTATATGCATGTGGATTTCTTTTATATATTCCAGAAAAGCTCATGTGGTTAGTAGAAATCACTTTCTATTTGTATTCTTGGACAAGACATTAATGCCTTACCATAATCAAAGGAAATCACATTCAGTACCATGGACAAAGCAGACATGCTCCTTTCTGAACTACAGCTGTTTCCTGAATTTTTTTTTCCCCTCCACTAAAACATCCAGACACACGTCTGTCTCTTAATTACAGAAGGAGTTGTCACAAGACATCTTGAATCTTAACACCCTGTTCTAAAATGGAGAGAATGCACTAAGAAGCAGATGAGGAGACATCTTAAGTACATGTTGCAGTGATCAAAAATTAACACTGCAGATATTATGTAAAGACCCTTAGGGGAAGACACTTACATTATACAAAGTAAAAAAGTTAGAAAGAATGTATTACTGATCAATAGTTTACAAATGGGAGTGTTTGGAAGGGAAATGCTGAAATTTATCTGAGATGGGGAGGATAAGACTGAGCTGTTGTCAGTGCACTGAGGCACACTAGAGGATGTTCAGATTGATTTGGGGTAACAAAGAGTGTTTGATGGACTTTTATACTGTGAATATAAAATGAAGACGTCTGGTATTTTAATACAAATTGTAGAGTAAGAGCAAAGTCACGTCCAGCTCTTCATTTTGGGAAGAACCAGAAAAGATAGCTCACTATTTTTCTTCGTGAATTTGTCAAAATTTATCAAACATTTATTATATTGTAGGAGCATTGATTGGTAATATCTTTATTTAGAAGTCACCTATATAGAATATGTAGGAACTTACAGCTGCTGGGAAATGCAGATAATTGTACCGATCAAGAGAAAACTTTGAATTATGGAAGAAAGCAAGCAATGTTTTGTTTTGCTTTTCTTCTTTCTTGTTCTGCATTGTATGCAAAATGCATAATATATTTGGCTTCACTGGGTTCTATAATCTTCATCTGCAAGAATAAATGCCATTCTATGGTCTCAGTGATAAAATGTCCTTCTTTTCACTGAAATGGAATTCCATTCACTCACAATCTTGCTTCTATTAAGAATATCACGATTGGTTTTTTTTTTTTTTTTTTTGGACTTTTTCTTTTTGACTCTGTTTCTCTGTAGTCACAGCCGACTTAGAATTCACCATGTAGATCAGGCCTCAATAACACAGAGATCCACCTGCCTCTGCCTCCTGACTACTGGGACTAACAATGTATGCCATCATGGAATTGTTTGTTTCATCTTAAATATTAATTATATATTTTTCAGTTATAATGCTAATTTGTAACAATTATCTGAAAGTACTGTGTGAGAGAGTAGTATATTTAATTAAACTATGAAATACTATAGATTATTTTGTTTTTAAAATTATTTCATTATTATTTTATTTAAATTATGTGTGTGTGAACATGAGTGCAGTGCTGGAGTTAGGTTACTGTTAGCTCCCAAAAATGGTTGTTAAGTGAACTCATGTCCGGTGTAGAAATCTTATTGATTTTGTTTTATTTAGTTTTAATTTAATTTACTTTTGTATCAGGATCTCATGTAGTATAGGCTAACCTTTAAATTGCTATGTAGCTGTGGATGCCGGTCAACTTATTGTCATTCTTCATTCATGTCCTAAGTCCTAATATCACAGGTGTGCTCTATCCCTTCTAGTTTATGTGATGCAGATATTTGAACTCAAACCATGTGCATCCTAGGCAAGCATTGTACCAAGTGATCCATATTCTCATTCTGTGAAGTATAATACCTTCAAATTCAAAGCATTGATGTGATTTGATGTTATAATTGTAATAAAAATAAATTAGCCTGACTACTACATGCAAAGTCTGATGTTCTGTGCTGATCTTAATTTGCTCAGTTTTCATGAAATCACAGTTTTTGAAACATCTTCTTTCCTTCTGTGGCGTGGGGACTTATAAATCGAGTCCTAGAGGGTTTATGAAATGTGTGTGAAGAGACAAGCAGCTGCTACTTATCGGGCAGTTTAGATTTTATCACCAAATATCTTAGATTGGGTAGGTTTCGAACAACAGAAATGCAGTTCACATGATTCTGGAGGTCCACATGTCCAAGATCAAGGAACTAGCAACTCTGTCTCGGTGCCTGATTCAGTTTTGCAATCTGCCTTCAAGATGACACCTTATTGCTGTATCCTCTGGAGAAGAGGTGAAGAGGGAGAAACTCCCTCCCGCCGACCCTTTTATAAGGGCGCTTGTCCCATTTGTGGGGGCAGAGCACTCAGCATAATCGCCTCCCAAAGGCTATGCATCCTATTACCATAACCTTTGTGTTGAGGTCCAAATTATGAATCTTAAAAGGACACATATATTTCTGTGTATCTCTTTTTATCTTTATTATTAAGACTTTCAGTTTCGTTATACACCCCTAATAAAATTAGGCTGAAAACAATAGAGATAGCTCATATATTCTTTACCTGCATACATTCACAGTCTTCCCCTAATCAGCATCCTTTAACAAAGTGCTATATTTTCTACAGCTGGTGAATCAACATTGTCATAATTTCTACACCATAGTCTATGTCAAGGTTTAATATCGGTGTTGTATATATTTACACAAGCATATTATAAATACACCATTCATGATGAAATACTTAGGCATAAATTACAGAAAATATGTATAAAATCTATGTGCTGTTTGTTTTCTGTCAACTTGATATAAACTAGAGACATCTGAGAAGGAGCCTCAAATGAGGAATTTCCTGCGTCAGATTGGCCTACAGTCCTATCTGTGAGGCAATTTCTTGATTGCTACTGGATGTGGGGGCCTAGCCCTCTTTTATGTGCTTCTTTCCCTAAGCAAGTGGGCCTGGCTGTACAAGAAGAAGTAGCTGAGCAGGCCAGTAGAGTAACCAGTAAGTAGCATTTCTCCATGGTCTGTGCTTCAACTCCTGCCTCCAGGTTCCTGTCCTGACTCTCTCTGATGACAGACCATAATGTGGAAGTGCAACACAAATAAACTCTTTCCACTTCAAGTTACTTTTAGTCAGATGTTTTTATCACAGCAACGGAGGAATAAAGTAGGACAATCGGTACCTGGAAAACAACACAATATTGAGGAAACAAAATAAAGGACTAAGTAAGTGGAAAGATATTCCATGTACATTAATAGAATGACAATATGGTCAGAATGTCAGGTCTTTCTAATGTGTTCTATAGATTCAATGCAATTTCATTATAAATACTAATAATTTTTACTGTGATTGCTGAAACAGATTACAAATTTTATATGGAGACACAAAAGACCCAGAATAGTTGACATTGTTGTTGACTGAGGAGAAAAATGGATGACTGATACAGGTATCAAGACTCATTATAAAATTATTTCAGTCTATAGATTTCCATCGGTGAAAGCAATGAAAACATAGATCAACGGAATAACAGGTTGATATAAGAAATATAAATAGTGTCTCCTGGTTGTTAGCAAAGGAGAAAAGCAATTCAGTAGGGTAAACATACCATGATCAACACGTGTTATTAGAATAACCCCACATTCATATGTAATATGAACATTAATAAATAGTCTAAGCAAAGATCTTATAATTTTCACAGAAATTTACTCAAAATTGGATTTACATCTGGTATGAAGCAAAACCTGAAAAAATTTAGAAAACTACATAAAACAAAACTTAGATGATCTTGGGTATGGGGTGACATTTTAAAAATATTAAGAAATGTACAACCTGTGAAAGAGACCATAGAGAACCTGGAGTTTATTAAACTTAAAAAAGATGACGTGCAAATTCGTGAAGCGTTCCATATTTTCTATGGGTGTAGCATGGTCTGATAAGGCGGGCTCTCAGTTGTGGTGCAGGGTTAGGCACTGGGTACTCATTCCTATGTGTCTTAGTTTGTTTCTTCATTGCTGTGACAAAACACTCTGACCACTACCAACTTGGGGAGGAAAGGGTTTATTCAGCTTACAACTCCCATGTCGCAGTTCATCAGGGAGCCCAAGGTAGGAACTCAGGGCAGGAACCTGGAGGCATGAGCTGGAGCACAGGCCATGGAGGAACACTGCTTACTGGCTTGCTCCCCTGGCCCCTGCTCATCCTGCTTTCTTATGCAAAACAGGCCCACCTGCCATGGGTGGCACCACCCACAGTGGGCTGGGCCCTCCCACATCACTCATCAAGAAGATGCCCCTCAGACACGGCCACAGGCCAGTCCAATAGAGGCAATTCCCCAACTGAGGGTCACTCAACCCAGTGTGTCAAGTTGACACTAAAGCTATCCAGCACACTATGTGAGTTAATAAACTCACATAAAATATAAAAAAAAAACAGCAAAAACGTATACCTATATGAAATGTGATATGAACAGAGTAAGAAAATAAGTCACAGACTAGAAGAAAGTGCTTGCAAAAGTCCAAGTGGCAAAATAATGTTATATGAAATATTTAGAGAAATACAGAAACCCCCAAGTAGTAGATACAAATAGCCCTTTCGAAAATGGATAAGAATCCTTAACAGACACTTTGACAAAAGAACAGGGGAAGCAACACACAAAAAGTGCTTCTTACTGTAGCTAATCAGAGAAATGAAAACTCCACAAAATGTGTTGCCATTTTACATCTTTCAGAAGGTTCAAAAATGTATGGCATTGACAATATCAAAGGTGGACAAGAATGTGGGGCAGTAAGAACTCTGTCTTGGTTTGTGGCAAGGAAAATGAGAGAGCCAGATGGGAAACAGCTTGCAGGTCTATGTAAATAAAAACTACTCTGAGCATGTGATCCAACAATTGTTCCCCTAGTATTTAAAACCCTACACATAGATACACACAGACACTTTAGTAACAATTGCCCAAACATATTAGCAGCCAAGGTGTTCTTTAATAGGGAAATGCAGATATGAGCTGTGTGTGTGCTTGCAAATACTTTAATTATATTTATTATTTATACAGAATTGGATTTGTAAGGTTTATCACATAGATATGGAACTAGAAGGAAAACTCAACTAAGACCATGTATTTCATAAAGTGATGAATTCAAACTTAGCAAGTCTTGTTTGAACATATAAATCAGTATCATGGGCCTTTTTTAAATGTTACCTTTAAGTAATCTTTTAAATTGCATTAATTAACTTATTGTTTACTATTTACATAGAGTAGGGCACTTTGGATAATGTTTTCATGATTATGTGCTTTATATTTCTATCATACCAATTTATTTCTTAAGATACTTAAGAAATAGTGCCTTTGCTTGCAAAAGTACTAATAACCTGATACTGAACTGTTTTGAATTCTCCAGGAGAAATTTGCTTCTTTCCAACCATCCTGTTCCACCCCGGTTCCACATACACATGCAAACAAAGCCTGGAATTTCTTATTTCTCTCTCACTCATCAGTAATCCCCATATTCTGGAATTTTTTTTTTTTTGCCCTTATTTCTGTGCTGTTCATAAACTTAACTCCTCTGTAAATGCTAACCTCCTGTCTTGTGTTTCTAAAGCCAGCTCTGCCTGGACATGCTTCCTCTAGGTATCTATTATTTCCCATCTTAGAGTCTCTGGGGCAGTGCTGCAATTTTCTAGTTCATCTTTGCTTCTATTAGCATTTCTCTTGTGCTGCACATTTAAAAACTTACTATTTCTTAAAATTTTTATTTATTTGCTTTTTTTATGTTTTATTTGAGCATTAGGTCTGTATGTATGTAAGTGTACCTATGTCATGCAGTGCCTGTGAAGGACAGAATTAGGGTATCAGATCCCCTGGAACTGGAGTTATGGACAGTTGTTGACTGCCGTGTGGATGCTAGGATTCAAACCTGGGTCTTTTGCAAGAACAGCCATTGCTCTTAACTGCTGAGCCATCTCTCCAGCCCCCAAACTTATTATTTTTATTTCATAGTATTGAGCCATAAAATTTAGTGATTTATGTATGGTCTTTATTTAATAACTTAGATTAGAAATTAGCCAATTACTTCCAAATAATGCTTTGAAGACACTTTGAATTCCTAATTGTAAATTGATAGGTTTCACAGCATTGGAGTGGATGTTTTACCAGAATTCTGAGCATAATGAATGTAATAAACACCATTTCATTGCCTATACTTAAAAATGATTTATTATTTGGTAATTTCATACATATATGCAATATGTTTAGATCATATCTACTCTCCTCTCCTTCTCTAACTATTTATGGGACACACATACCCCACATGTCCCTCCAAAATTTGCATCATCATCATCTTTCAAAACAATAAACCACTGAATCCAATTAGTGCTTCCCGTATGCACATTGGTGTAGGGTGCCATCCACTGTAGTATGGGCAACCTGCCATGGGCCACACTGCTGAAGAAACTGATTCCCTTTTCCAGTAGCCAACAACTGTCAATAGGTTCTCAGGTAGGGTGGGTCCTTCTAAGTCCCTCCATGCTGGAAGGCTGACTGTGATGACCTTGTGCAGTCTTGTTCAGACAACTATAGCTGCTTTGAGTGAAAAGTCAGTATTTCACAGCATTCTTTCCCAAACACTGGCTCTCACAGTATTTCTGCCTCTTCTTCCATGATGCTCCCTGAGCCTTGGGGGGAAAGGCAAAGTGAAATTAATGGCCCATTTAGGGCTGAACACTCCATAATTATGTATTGTCTAACTTTTACCAGTTGTGAGTCTGTATATTACCTGCCATCTACTGTATAAAGTTCTGATGAAGAGTGGGAGTTGTATTAGTTATCCCATTTTAGGGATAAGGATAAAGTAGAAGGTAGTTGTAGTTTGATAATATATCACTTTAGCAAAATAATAATCACAAGGCTTATAACCCCTCTCCCCCAGTCACAGTTTTTGGACCAGGTTTATAGTGCAAAACATGAGTTCCTTCCCATGGCATGAGCCTGAAGTCCAATTATAAAGCTGCTGATTAATCCCAAGATAGTTATGCTACTACTATGCCAATATGCATATCTTGCAAGGCTTGTCATTACTGTAACTCATAGGGTTCTTAGTTGGGTAAGACTGATCATGACTTTTCTCCCTCAGCAACCTGAAAAGCACCTTGTGGCATCAGGAAAAGTGGTCACTAGGGAAGATCTTCCAGATTCCTATAGGCTTTATTTCTTCATACCCTGTAACATAAGTGTAGTGTCTTCAGCAATAGTGTCCTACCATCATGTTCAGGTGGGTAGACAAGAGCATTGACAAAATTCTATATTGTTTGGGGGCTCTCTGGGACTTCGTTGACCAACAGTTCAACGCTGGTATCCCACACCTGGCACTGGTCTGTTTGATCACCCATACTTTGAAAAAATGGATTCCTATCTTGGGGCTGGAGAGTGGCTCAGCAGTTAAGAGCACTGACTGCTCTTGCAGAAGGCCCAGGTTTTATTCCCAGCACCCACATGGCAGCTACAAACCATCCTTAACTCCAGTTCCAGGGGAATCCCTTTTCAGACCTTCGTGGAACTGAATGGCACGGGTGCACTCACATACATGCAGGCAACACACTCATACACATAAAAATGAATAAATAAATAAAATATTTTTTTAAAAAAAGATTCCTGTCTTTCTCTGAACTCTGCCTGCTGCTTTTAAGCCAAGATATAGCATTCATGCATAACACTGCAGTAAACACTTGCTCTTGAATCATAGAGTCTTCAAAGCAATTCTATAAGCATCACAGACTAGACAATGTATTTATTCAATAATGCCAACAGCAAATATATATTAATCTCTAATTGTACTTGAAAAATAAATACATAAAACTTATTGATGCCATGTGACAGACATGTTGTTATGTAGCTTTGATCTTTTAACTCATAATATCTGTCATATCATCATGATATCTATTATTTTTCTCCTTTTATTTCCTTTTTGGTCTTTTTGACACAGGGTCTCCCTGTAGCCCCAGTTGGCCTATAACTCACTATGTAGAGCAAGTTGGCCTTGACTTCACAGAGATCTGTCTGCCTCTGCCTCTTGAGTGTTGGAAACAAAGGTGTGTGCCACCACACCTGGCTATTTTTCTCATTTTTGATGAAAAAAAGGACATATTGGCCAAATAATCTTTCTAGTTTATATATCTATTTATAGCTCGGAAGCAGAGACTGAATGATTGAAAATACGGCTGTTGGCCCCATGTTAAGGGCTATGTCAGTATTGTACAAGCTTTGATTTACAGCCTAGGGAAACTTGTGGTTTAATGAGAAATTCAGATAAGTGGAAAAGTCAATTATCCTAGATAAATAATCTAATCATTATTCAGAAGTGTTGTAGGATAGATTCCTAACACAGAACTTAAATCAAGGAAAGCAATTTTGAATATTATTTACCTTTCTTTCATTCTATGTGCTTCAGAGAAACTTCCCATAAGAACAATCCAGGAACAAAGTAATAATAATTATTATTTGATGGAATGACCAATGACCTTTAGCTGTTGAAGTATAGGTTTAACTGTTTGAACAAGTTAGATGAGCACATTTTAAATCTTCAACTCTACATGCAGAGATGCACATACCTTATATATCTATGCCAGATTGAAATTTCTCATCTGAGCAACTACTTATTGAAACTCTGAAACCCTAAGAATGTTTCCTTTGAAAAATATCTCACCAACTCTGAAATTACCTGTCTTCAAGGAAATGATAGAAAAGCAATGCATTGGGGGCATTAAAAATAAACATCAGTTTGAGACAGAATCCCCAGGGAAATTGGGCTATTCTGCTACAGAGAATGTATCAACCCCTTGTGGTGCCCCCTTTGTTAACATTATGTATTGTTTATGCTGTTCTTTTATTCTTTGTCCCTGGGAGGAAATTCAGTATTGCAGTTGCCTTTTAAATGATTTCAAAACTTCTATTCACTGCCCACGCTTTACAGTTCTACCTACTACTGCCTGATCTGTCGTCCCGAAGCACCACTTTATGTTTGCAATAGTTAGTCTGTCTAGAAAGACTCTCAAGGGGTCCAAGCTACCTAGATACCAGAAAATTACTTAGTCTGGCATGCAAAGCTCTGAAAATATGAAGACTCCATATATTTATAATTGTTTTAATATTAAAGAAACCAAACATGCCATGGATGCTCAATTCATTACTATTTTGTTATTTTTCAGATTTCTTAATTAATGGGATGACTAAAGCATAAAGCTTTTATTTCTTACACTAATATTCCCTTTCTACAGAAACATCCAATCTCTTTACCATCTCTTAAATATCAAAAATTTCACATCTACAGGAAGGCTAATAGACTCTGTAACACAGATCTATTTATTCCTTTGCTTCAGGGCCATGTCCACGGGTCTCGCATTTGACTAAGATGACTTGCCACATCTCTCTTTAATTCGCTCTGCATTTTTTTCATTCTCTTTTTGTTGTTGTTTGTTTTTTGAAACAGAATCTCATGTAGTACTGACATAGTATAAAATTTTTATATTTTATTTATTCTATTCTATTTTTTTCAGACAAGGTCTCAGGTAGCTCAGGATGACCATGAACTCACTATGCAGTCAAGGATGACATTTAACCTCTAATCCTCCAACTTCTAAGCTCTGAATGCTGAGACTGCAGTTGGACAGCATGACTCTTGCCAAACTTTGTGGGTTTTTTCTTTAGTCAAGTACAGAGACCGATCCTGTATCACACTGTGCAATCATCTGAAGATCAAAAAAGTCATGATGATGCGTAGAGTATCTATGTACTATGTGACTGTCACCATTATTGCACGTTCTGTGTGACAAACATGATCTGGCCAGCAGTGATAGTTGGCTGTCACCAAAGATGCACCATTGAGATTCATCTCACCCAGTAAATTAAATGTCACTCCATATAGCAAATTGCATTGGCCGAAAATTTCACAATATTTTCCTTTTCCAGTTTCCTTTAACTCTTGTATTTAATTGACCAAAATCTCCTGTTTTCACACACACACACACACACACACACACACAGAGAGAGAGAGAGAGAGAGAGAGAGAGAGAGAGAGAAACATTTATTTCTTCTCTCATTCAGCTTCTGCAGTCACAGGCCCTTCTACACGTGTACATGGACCATGGTGAAGGCCAACTTGTACTTGCGCCCACTTCCACTCCATTTCTGTTGTTCATGAAACAGCCAGAGTGATAATTTTAAAAGGCTAATTTTAGGGGGGCTGGAGAGATGGTTCAGTGGTTAAGAGCACTGACTGCTCTTGCAGAAGACCCGGGTTCGATTCCCAGCACCCACATGGCAGCTATGAACTACCCTTAACTCCAGTTCCCGGTAAATCCAACATCCTCTTCTGACCTCCGCAGCATTGCATGGCATGGGTGCACTCACATACATGCAGGCAATATACTCATACACATAAAAAATAAATAAATACAATTTTTTAAAAAAGACTAATTTTAGAAAAACTATGCAGATATTTATTGCTTCTAGAATAAAATTACAAACATCTTAAAATGTCAAGGGACATCTTCATAATTTTCATCTATCTCAAATTTCATTTAAAATAATTTGCCATCCCTGAGTCTTGGACTCCTAAGTCTGCTCCATCTCTTCATCACAAAAGGTTGGTGTCGCATTTGAAGCGTAGCACATGTTGTTGTATATATCTGGAATATGACTTTATATTTACTTTTTGTGCACCTGCTTGATTTGTAATATTTGAACCTCCTCGGAGAGGAATTACCTAAGCATTTCCTGAATGCAGGTCCTTCCACTGCTTCAGCATCTGATGTATTGCTTTTGTAGCATACAGTTCAATAGCAAGGCTCCTTTTGGCTTATAATTTCCCATTAGCATTCAGCATCTTTTATTTTAAACATATTTGTGCCAGTCTTCTGGTAAAATAATCTTTATAAGGAACTGTGGTGGTTTGAATGAGCAATGTCCACTCTACCAAACAAACATAAAACAAAAAATACTACCACTACCACCTTCAACAACAACCCTCCAAAAACAAACAATCAAAAACTCAAAGCGAACTTGTTGTGTTTTCATACCTCAAAATTTTGAGGAACACAGATGTAATCACTGGCTCTGTATGAAGTGAAAGGAAGTATGTATGCAGTATTATAAGGTTGCCAGAGAAATAATGGTTGACAATGGTGGTATTTCCACCGAAAAAGAAGAAAAAAAGTTAAAGAAAACAAAACGGAAAGGCATAGATGTGACATTAGAAAACAAAGACAGGAAAGAAGAGTGCTCCGGGTTCTCCTTTCCTGTGTCTCACCACAACAGGAGGTGCTGCATTTAAGATCTCCGTGCACTGTTCCGGTCTTTCTATACTATTAAGCTCCAAGTAATAATAGTGAAAAATCTTTTGAATCTGCAGACTGTATCCATGATGAATAGTAACTGTTTCCTGACTGCCTTGGAGAAGAAATCACAGGGCAGAGGAAATGGGTGGAAACCTATTTCAGAACAAAGCTCACAATTCCATCATTATCTCCAAGACACATGTATCAGATTTCTCCTCCCCCCTTTAGAAATTGAAGCTAGGACCTTGGGTAATCCAACCAAGACCTCTACTGCTTAACCACATTTCCAGTTCTATGTGACATTTTTCTTTTGTTCCCTGTGTAACTCTGTGTGTCAGTGGAAAGAAAGAACAGGTGTATTTCAGGTACTAATGAATATTTGAACTTGATTTATAGTCAGACTCCTTCTGATAGGCTTGTAGAAGTAATATTTGAGAAAAAAAAAAGATACATGCTTTTTAAATGGAAAAAAGTGACTTGGCCCTGAAGCATGGTAAGGATGGAGAGGGATATTTCCAAAGCCTGAATATTGGGCTAGTACTGAGAAAGTTGACCCCAAATGGACTGACCACCTATGAAACAGACATTAAGGCCGAACTAAACTCTCAGGGAGGCCCGTGGATTGAGCTTACCTGCTCCTTCCTTGTCACCTGGTGACTCTTTTTTAGGAAAAACCTAATTCATAAACCACTCGATGTTTAAAGTTCTCATCAGACAGGCAATTGGCGTCAGGTGTCCTTCCTAGTCAACCACAGAGGTACCCTGATGACCAGCCCAGGAACTTGACTATATCACCCTTGGTCTACCCTATGAAAATATCTCCTTAGAATGTCCCCAGTTTTGAACATATTGGAAGAAAACTCAGCACATAATGTGGGGGAAGATCTATTGCATGTGAATTTAGGGAACAGATGTTAAAATAAGCATGACAGAGCCTCTAAAATGGGTAAGGTAAGATTTCGAGTCATTAAGACTAATAACAAAAGTCAAGCTCATTTTTTATTCTGGGCTCTGTGTTAACTATTATGTGTACCATCGTTATTTAACATTCTTATATTCCTTTGCTGTCCTAATCATTTACTTACAAAAACCGGTACAATTTCTTCAGTATCTTTCAAACATTTTCATGTATATTTTATTGAGTTTTCATACATTTCTTTAGCATATTTATATCTTCTGTTTTAAAATGCACTGGGCATGTTGGTGTACACTTGTAATCCCAGCACATAGGAGGTTAAGGCAGGAGAATGGCCTCAAGGTCAAGGACATCCTGAGATGCTTAGAGAATTCAAGGCAGACTTAGGATATCTAAGGATATCCTGTATCAAAATAAATAAATAAATACAAAAGTTGGGAGGGTGAAACACACGTACGCCTTTTCCTTGGTCTTTCTCTAGAGCAGTGTTTTCTGTCAATATGCTCTTTAGAACATTTGCTCAAAAAGTTGGCTATTAATCATCACTCCGTTTGAGGCCGGAGTAAGGAGGTATATAAGATCAAAAGCAGTTTGAAATATATGGAGCAAAAAAATCACATTTTAGTAACTGTGGGACTCCTCCAAAGCTTTAAAGCGCTCATGTGAATTTCATCTGTGTGAACAAGGAGAGCCTGAGAATTTGAAATGCAGCAGTGCCAACATGTCTATGGCAAACTTTTCTTCCCAGTTTATTGCATTTGCTTCCTTTGGCATATACCTTGAGGAAGACAATCAGAAAGAATCAAGATACAGTAATCAGTTAGCAGACACTGCAACTTCTCTGCCCTTAAATTCCAGTACCTCCAACCTTTCTCTGAATCTTTTACTACACAAATATCCCTTCTTTGACTCCCAAGTCTCCCCTAAACTGACACATACACAGGCCCTGTAAGTTCCTTGGAAACACTAGTCTGTTCTTTCTCATGTTTCCATAGACTATCTTGTTCGGAGACTACCTTATCAACCTTCTTCAAAACTTCTAAGGCCAGTGAGTTTCACTTCTCTGATGTGGTTTAAATGCTATTTTCCCTTTAACTCACTTCTGAGAAATTCTGAGACCATTGTCTTATGTTTTCTAGTTCCTCAGTATGCTTTTGTTTTGAGACAGGGTTTTTCTAGTTCCTCAGTGTGCTTTTGTTTTGAGACAGGGTTTTGTCTAGCCCAGGCTGGCCTTGAACTTGCTCCATAGTCTATGACGGCCTTAAACCTTGGATCCTCCTGCCTTTACATTCTAAGTTCTGGGATTGCAGGCATATGCTACCACATCTGACATATGCAATGCTGGGAATCAAACTCACAGCTTCATACACATGAGGCAGGCAGGCAGTCTACCAACTGAACTACAATCACAGCCCCACAATTTTTCATCTTTATACCAGTGAAAATCTTAACTCTGCTAAGAATCAATGGCTTTGCCTGATACATGAATGCTTTAGGAACTCTTGGTCTAAATTACACATAAGTTCACAGGTACAACTTCTACACACGAAGGCATTAGAGCACTGTAAGTCCAATGCATGAAAAAGAAGTCTAATTAAATACTCATATTCTCATTGCCAGCAAACACAAGACACTTTTTAAGCAACTCCTTATCCCCTCTGTTATAGTCCTGACTGACCTGTTTCCCAAACTGAATCCTACCCACATAACCTTATTCACAACCTAATGGCACCCTAGACATTATACTGCGAGGTCAATATCAGCCTTATAACCCATTGGCCCATTAATATACTTCTGATCATTTCTTCATAAAACATAACCCACCCAAACAACCCTATAACCTCTTTAATGGATTCAGAACCGGCCAATTACTAAACTTGATCTCATCTGCATATTTTCCATCACCTTTTAATGAGTTCTAACTGGCTCTGCAAGTTTCAGCATTAACAAAAGTGATTCTGTTCAATTTATGGACTTTTATTTGATCTTTTAAAAACATCAAATACTGTATCATTTTTAAAGTCAATTTTTTCCAACTTATCCAATTCTCTTTTTTTTTCTTGTTTGAGAAAATTGGAATAATCCCCCAAATTTTATTTCATTATCTTCCCAAAAGAATGTGAAAGGAGTTGTATAAACGCATATATATGTAGTTAGGTTTCACCATCACATTTACATTTCCCATTGAATTTAAAGGAAGCTTTCTGATGGGCGATCAATGAGAGATCTTATTAATTTATTCCAGTGAAGATGCCCGGTAGGTGGAAATGAGATTATAGTATTCCATGAAATCTTTCTTCCACTCTGTCCTAATAACAAACCAACTGGAGATGAGGAGGAAGATGAGCAGGAGGAAGGGAGGGAGAAAAGGAGGAAGAGAGAGAAAGAAGACGGAGAGAGGGAGGCAGAAGAGGAGGAGAAAGGACGGAGTAATAACAAACCAACTGGAGATGAGGAGGAAGATGAGCAGGAGGAAGGGAGGAAGAGAGAGAAAGAAGAGGGAGAGAGGGAGGCAGAAGAGGAGGAGAAAGGACGGAGGCAAGGCAGATAAAAAGGAGGTCCATAAAGAGTAGAAGTCAATTTTGCAGTTTTGCATTTGCACCAGCCTCTTATTTCCCCCCAATTTTCAGTAGAGCTCGGCACCTTCACCTATGGCAGTGAAAGGTGGCTATGTGGTCCTTTCATCCCTGTGTTCACTGGAAGAGCTAATGCTGAGTGTTTGCTCTCCTACTCAATTTATGGTGTCATAATAAAATACTATAATGCGTGTGGCTTAAACAATAGGCATGTACTTCTCATTAATCTATTGTCTGGAAATCCAATTTCAAAATGCTAACAGACTCTCTGGGTGTAGGCATCTGCAACTACCTACTGAAGCTGTGTGCCAACCAGCATACCCAAAGCCCTGTCAAGAAGGTATCATGGGGTCGGAGAGATGGCTCGGCATTTAAGAATGGTTGCTCTTGCAGAAGACCTGGGTTCAGTTCTCAGAACCCATAAGGTGACTATCTGTAACTCCAGTACCAGGGAATCTGATGTCCTCTTCTGATTTCTATGGGCATGACATAGGTATACTTACATACATGCAGGCAATACACTCAAACACATAAAATAAAAAATAATAACCAAAATATTAAAAAAGAAGATACTATCACCCTTATCGTGTTTTTAGAGGGAAGAGCTCTGAGAACTTAAGGAACTTGCTCACCATCTTACAAGTGGCCAAGGCCAGGTTTGAATCCTGTTCTCCTGAACTAAGAACCTAAGTTATTTCTCTCATATCACATTTCAAGGAATCTGACTCCTTCTAGAGATATCAGCCTACTTACACTGAATTCCTCATGTTTAAGTAAGAAAGCTAAGAATCAAAAGGAATAGGATTTGGCCCATGCTTTATGTAGACATCTATAATCAGGTCACAGAAAGGTGGTTCACCCTGCGAAGGAGATAGCTGCCCTTGTAAACAGACTGTCCTGACATCTTAGTTTGGCTCTGTCATGAACACAACAAACAGAGAAAATAGCAGCCCCATCACTCACCCCCCTGCAAATGATTCTCCTGACATTGATTCACTGAGGCATAGGCCTCCTGGGGAAGAATGCATTGTTCATCATGATGGCCCTGGCCATGTCATATTTACAGCTATGAAATACCACACATCAAAATTAGCATTTGAGCAAATGATTGCACAGCTTCTTCAGGCCTGCTGTGTCCTCTTAATAGGCCCATCTTTCAATTATGAAGTGAAGATCAGTCAGTGTTCTTCTCCACTCCCTTTATCTTATATCACCTGAGCTAAAGGATATGTCCTCCTCCTACTTGAAGGAGCCCTATCAACATGGGAAAGTTATTAGATCTCTAGTGGAGGAATTGTACATTTTTGCATACATTTTTCATGTGTATAAACTTTGAAATGCTCCTGAGTAATAATGAAAACACTTGTAATTTTTTTGTGTCTGTAGGGTATATATATATATATATATATATATATATATATATATATA
>NW_008338996.1:4096469-4167184 GCF_000622305.1 Nannospalax galili | reverse complement strand
ATATATATTCATGTATTCATGTGTGCAGCCAAGCATGCATTCACCTGTGTCCATGATCTTATGTGTGCATGGAGATCAAAAGTTGGTATCACGGGCTGGAGAGATGGCTCAGCTTAAGAGCACTGACTGCTCTTGCAGAGGACCTGGGTTTGATTCCCAGCACTCACATGGTGGCTATGACCTGTCCTTAACTCCAGTTCCAGGGGAATCTGAAGCCCTCTTCTGACCTCCTCAGCATTGCATTGCATGACACGGTGCACTCACATACATGCAGGCAATAGACTCATACACATAAAATAAAAATAATAAAGAACATAATAAAAAAGGGTTGGTATCAGGTGTTTTTCACTGTCGTTCTGCACTTTATCTTTTGACACAGTTTCTCACTGAACCCAGAGCTCACTGATTTGATTAGGCTGGCTAGTCAGCGAGCACTGGGGATTGGCCTGTCTTTGCCATCCAGTGCTGGGATTACATCCATGCTCAGCTTTGATGTGGGTTCCAGGGATCCAAATTCACATCCTTTTGCTTATGTATCAGGCACTTTAGTAACTAAAATAACCTCCCAACCTTTACAAAATGTTTATATTTAAGACTCTATTTCCTGGCACTAGGGAGATAATAGGTAAGTGCTTGCCTTGCAAGTATAAAGACTTGACATCAATTCCCACATCCCAAGCAAGAGAAGCTAAGCTATCACGTGTTTGCTATCTCAGTACTGGGGACTTTAAGGAAAGAGAAGCCTGGGGTTCACTGCCCAGACAGCCTAACTTTCTTCAGGCCTTCCAAACCAGTGAGAGACCCGGTCTAAAATAAAAAGTGGGTAGCATTTGAGCTTGTCTTCCGAATGCACATACACACATGCATACAGACACTCTCTCACACAAGCTGTGTGAGGACCTACATCAGTAGTGTAGTTGACTCTGTACCACTAAAGTGTGGCTCACCAATACATATTTATTTCAAATCAAAAGAAATACCAAAGTACCCTTTGTATGCAAATTAGCTAGTTCCCATGGGGTGCCTAGAAACTTAATCAACTGTGTTATAAATTTTCCTCTGACCCTTTGTAAAAAAACAAACAAACAAAAAAAACACCTAAATTTGAACTTATAGAAGAGTTTCAATAGTAGTATAAAAACTCTGTCTGAAGAACCTGAGAATTGTAGATACGATATTTCATCACTCCCGAGCAGAGTACATAAGTCCACGTTGCGTGACACTATTCCTAAGGGACATGAAGAAATGTCAACTCACCCTAGATAGAGAACTGATGACAGCTCAAAGTAAAATACACAAAAACCCAATTTGGTGAAATAATGAGTTTATTGGCTTTACATAAAGGAGTGTGGGTTGGAGTTACTAAGAGGAGCAGAAATGACTCCAAGATACCTGTGTCACCAAAAGCCATCCCAGCATGGGTGACAGTGCATGAAACCTGGAACCCTGCAGCTCTATGATGACCTGACAGGTTGGAGCTTGTCTTTTCCAGGCAGCTCCATTGCTCTGTGTCTTTAGCAGTCATTGGTATTTATACAGCCTTGGAGAGGGAAGGACCTTGTGCATCTTATATGTTTCAGGGACTTCATGAGATGTCTGAGCTATTTCCTAAGTCTTAAAGTGCCTTCCTTTAGCACTTCCTGAGCCTTAGGAATCTGCTAAACTTTGAGAATTCCGAAGAGTTACAGAGGAAATCCTTACATAACAGTTCCATAAACATGGACATCTTTCAGCATAATCACAATACTCTTTGTAAACTAGCAAACTGACAGACACATTACAAACACCAAATTCTTCTATGTCTTTGATGTAAATTCTTGCCCAGCAGTCTCCTTTATAAAAAGAGAGGCTAATCCAACACCATGGGTTGTAATTAACCTTGTCTTTGTAGGATCCTTCAATTAGAAGCAGCTCCTTGGACTTTATTCGTCTTAATGACTCACGGTTTGTTGATATGAGATAATGTAGAATTTAAATATAGTCCTTATGAACAGATTTATAGTATGAATTTTTTAATATATGTTAAAATATTTATATGCAATATGTCATTTTTATTATGCCATTAATGCATTTAATAATATATTTAATATATCACTCATAATATATTATAAATATATGTGATATATATGTTTTAAAGCTCCTGTTTCCCCATTTTATGCTATCGAGAGGCACAAAATGTCAATTTTCCCCATCACTGGTGATGCTAAGTTTCGTTAAGCTCATTAAGCATTTTAGGCTGTGTGGCTCAAATTTATCCATCATAAAGTTACTATGATTTTGAAATAAAGTTAAGTGTTCTAGTCCATATCAAAATTTTACTGAATAATTTTTATAATCTGTTGTTAGTTGCATAAATGGATCATCATCATTATTTATTATTATTATTGCTACCAAATGGTAACTTGATACAATCATTGCTCTTTATCAGTTCACATTGGCTTCTCTCCATTTTTTATATCAGGAATGAAGTCATGAGTGTCTACTTTATTAAACATGTTATCATCCATCACCATCATTATTTAATTTAATGCCAGGCTTCTTCCAGTTGGGAAGTCCTTGGTGAAGTTTCTATGCCTCTTTCTATGCTTCTACTATTTTCAGTCACATATTTTCTGGTATACTGACATGTGTCAGAAACATCTTGCACATTTGTAAGTTTCAATTCAAGAATGCTGAAATAAGCCAACTCCTTAAAGATCTCTGCTTCCCTTTCAGTGAAAAATGTCATAGGAGACAAAGATCTAAATCATATACATATTCCACGCCAGGGCATGTCTCTATTCCTAGGGCATTCTCATGAATGTATATTGAATATATATGTATAAAATATGCACACAACTTATTCATAACAGCGTCCACTCTCCCCAAACACATCTCTCACCCTTTCAGGTTCCCACACGTCTCTCAGGCATTGACCTCTTTCCTTCAAGACTGTAAACTTTGATCTATTCATCAAATGACATTTTTTTCTACATGATTTTTGAAAAGAATCAGTGACACAAAAAAGAAAGAATGGGGGGGAGAAGGGATATTAATACTAGAAGCAAAGAAGGAGGAGGGGTTTTCTCTTATATAAGTACATCTTATTGAAAGTTCCCATATTAAAAAATATGAAGCATTTTGTATAAAATGAGAGTATTGCTGATAGTTTGCTACTCATATAATGATAATGAGAGATTTTTTATTGTGCTGTGTGTGTGTTTCCTTTTATTTTAGGGGGTTCAGACAGTGTTTGTTATGCAGATCCAGCTGGCCTCAGACTCAAGATTCTCTTCCCTCTGCCTCCTAAGGACTTGAATTATAGGAAGTGTCATCACATCTAGCTTCAGACTTAACTAACCATTGTCACAATTTTATCAGTCTCTGGGATACCATAATATTGGCTTCATATCTTATGGTCTGATAATAGGGGGATATTTTGGACATCTTTATGATCTTTTATTCTCCTGGAAGATCCCCAAGAAAAACTTTGAATTGGTGCTAGAGAGATGGCCCAGTGGTTAAGAATGAGTGCTATTCTTGCAGAGGACTGGAGTTTGGTTCCCAGCATCAACAGCAGTTGGCTCACAACTGTGTGTAACTCCAGGTTCAAGGAATCTGATACATACTCTTCTCAACTCTGCTGGCATCTGAACTACTCCATGCACATACCACACACAGACAGACAGACACACACACACACACACACACACATAGGACTGACACACATACGGCTCAGCAGTTAAAAGCACTGGTTGCAAAGAAACTGGGTTAGATTCCTAACACCCATAAGGCAGCTAACAACTGTCCATAATTCCAGTTCCAGGGTGATCTGATACCCTCATCTGATCTTTGTGAGCATTGTATTACATGGGTGCACTTACATATATGCAAGCAGTATAGTCATTCACATAAAAATAATAAATAAAAATTTTTAAACATGAAAATCTTTAAATATTTACTTACTTCTTTATTTGTTCCATGTCTGAGTGTTTTGCCTGCATGCATGTAATTACACTGATGTGGGCATTGCCCACAAATACCACAGAGGGTGTCGGATTCCCTAAAACTGGAGTTATGAACAGTTGTTAACCACCAAGAGCAGAGAACTGAACTCTGTTCGTCTGCAACCAGCGCTCTTAACTGCAGAGTCATCTTACAGAAAAGAAGTCATCAAATAGAAAAACTTCATATTGTCTACGACACCTCTAAAATGCACAGCACAAACTACATGTGTGTATTTCTTGTAAGCTGATATGATACATTTTCAACTTCCCTGTGAACCCCTTCCTTCCTAACTGCTTGACTAGATATTTTATTGTCAGTTTTATACATGTAATAGAATTTTCAAATGCAAATTTTGATTGAGGCATATTCTAAACTCCAGTCTGAGATCAAGAAATAAATGTTTCCAAATAGTAGCTAAGAACTTATGTGGTAATTCTCCAATCTTTAGCTGTAATTAAGAAATATAAAGGGCTGGAGAAATAGCTCAGTGGTTAGAAACACTTCACAATCATGAGGACTGGAATTTGGAAGCCTGCCCTTTTGTAACAGGCTGAGCATCCTCTAAATGCCAGTAACTCTAGCTTGAAGGATCCAACGCACTTTTTTTTCCTTAGTGCATGCATAAGATTGTGAAACTGCACACACATGTGAACATACATTCAAACAGACAGATGCATAGGTACACATACACACGCACACACACACACACACACACACACACACAGAAAGTAAATCTTCTAAAAAAGAATATAAAGTAGTCTTTAGTGGAGTAGAGTCTCGGAGCCTTTTGAAGAGCTAGTTAAATATCACATTTATTTTTGAACATCTGAGTCATAGAGGAAAAATGCAAATTTTCAGAATCTGGATAAAATGACCTGTGTTTTCAAGTTAGAGAAATGTGGTTTGGGAAATACCCAACCTTTCTAAGTCTGTGAAATCAAATCACATTTATTTCTTGATCTCAAACCAGAGTTTGAAATATGCCTCAATACTGTTTGTGCGTTTTACAACAGTAGCAGGGGGTCATGTATTGCAGAGCACTGTTTGACTTGCCTAGCAGTGAGGGTTGCGTGGAGGGGCACGGTGACCACATAAAAGCTAGAGAATACAGAATGAGTGTGAAGTGGGTTCCTAGAATAGAAAGGCATCCTGAAAACTTCAGAAGGCAGATTCTCAAACCCAAAGGTCTTATTGCTATTGTGGAAGAACCCTGGAGGCATGCAGAGAATTTAACACTGGAAATGAACAATGAGAAGTGAAGTTTATTATTAGCCAGGACAAACTGAAACTTCATGCCTGATTCCTATCCAGTCGCCTTGAATCCTCCATCAAGAAACCAGAAGCAAAGATAAGGAAAATGAGCCAGTCCTGTATCTGCACCCTCTTTCCCTCTTTCCCCCACAGGCTTCAATGCTCACTGAAGCGGGTGTAAAAAGAGGAAACAAGAAAATGTTGACTTGATTTCAAGTTGCAAATTTTAAGGATTGGGTAGGATGCAAAATATAATTATTAAAATGAAGTAGAGTTTTAAAACTTAACAATCTTAAAACTTGTTCTGTAGAGAACCGAGTAGGTAGAATCCTTGTTGGAGAGCAGAGAATCAACTAATCTCTTAGAACACATTAGAATTTCTTTTATTACTGCAATTTATAAGGCATGCTTCTTCGTTTTAAGATGAGAGGTACATTGTGTCTGTCATAGACACATCTCAGCTCTACAGATGAAACAGATGATGCTCAGAGACACCAGGTACTATTTATTCAGAGTTGCATAGCTCTTTCATGGCTGCACAGGATTTGAATTTAAGTTGAACTGCTACTTAAACCTAATCTCTTAACCACATCCAGCTAATGCCTTATGGATCATCTGTGCACACTAAATATAATCTAACCATTTCATCAAGTTTTCAAACTAATGTTACTGTCTAGGGGTCTTGAGCAGGTTTGTTTTCTCTGCCAATTAGAGAACTAAAAGGCAGGAAGCTTATCAGGGATTTAGTCCTTCACAAAGACTTGACAGAGACATTCCTGGGACCCAGTGATGTCCTTAGGGTCTAAGAAAGGCTTCTCTCAGGAACACAACATGGGCAAAGCCTTTATCAGCCTCTCCTAATATAGAGACAGGAGCTTTTAAAATGTTTCCTTAGAGGTTTCACATTTACTCTAGAAACTTTTCAAATAAATTATACTATAGTAGCTATAAATAACTATATTCCATGCAGTTTGTTTTTAAAATAGTGAGGTCCTTTAATAATCAGTGACATCTGCACATACTACTTTGTCATTTGTAAGCCTACTAGAAAATCCAATTATATACACAAGCAGCAACCATAATACAACTAAACATTCAACCTCTATGCAAGCTTAAAATTTGTAATTTTTCACACAATATTTTTGATGGTAATAGCTCACCTCCAACCACACCTGCTGCCATTGCCCTCCCAATTCAATACACCCCAATATATATACATGCAGCCTATAGAGTGATTTGTGCCCCCTGTTTAACCTACCAAGAATTCTGTCCATGTAAAAAACTATTTCTTCTACTCCAGTAGCCATCAATTGCCAAAATTTTCTTAGGTTGGGTTGAGGCTTGTTACCCACTTCCCCAGGTCTAGGCTGGGTTTTGTCTGATTTGAGGGACCATTGAACTAGTGCATGCTGTCACCATTGCTGTGAGTTCACATGTGTAACTGACCAACTGTGTGAAAAACTCAGTTTCCTTGTGGTCATCTGCCACTTCTGGCTCCTTCAAATTTTCCATCTCCTCTTCTGCAATGATCCCTGAGCTTTGGGAAGCAGAAGTTTGAAATTGGTGTCTTACTAAGGGAAAGCACTCTGCAGCCTCTAGTTCTGTGCACATTGGCCAGGTGTGGGTTTCTAGGTTAATCATCATCTATTGAAAGTTGAGAGATGCATTAATCTTATATGTGGAGGTTGTATTGAAGATGTGTAGCTTAGGGCTAAGTATCTCAAAGACTCTTATTCTCTGTGCTTAACCAGTTGTGAACTCATTATTAGTCTCTGTCTGTTGCAAAAAGAAGCTTCTTTAATACTGATGAGAGGTACACTTGTATGTAAATACAAGGATGCATATTATGAATGCAGTAAGAAATTATGTTGGTCTAGAGATGTGGAAAAATTAGGTTTTTCTGTAGGATCTACAATCCAGCCATGTGTATTTGGCTAAGTTTCCGGTACTACACATAAGTTCCCTCCCACTGAGCAGGACTTAAGTCCAATTAGACAGTTGTTGATTATCCCCAAAATAAAATTGCCACTACTGCACCAAGAGTGATACTTGGTTGGGTTATTCATTATTGATTATTTGACTTTACAGCTGAGTATGACCATTGATTGCTGTTCTCTGCAGGCAGCTTGCATAGTATCCTCTGAATTTGTGAGAGCTGGTCTTCAGAGAGGAGGCTTCCAACTGGATTGCTCCAGGTCTAGTGTTCAAAGTATGTCTTGTCTTCAGCAGTAGGGTCTTATCATCAAATTCTGGATACCATCAAGGGCAGTGGCAATAGCCCATGTTATTTTGGGAGTCCCTTGGACTATCCTGACCAACAACTTGAATGGAGGTTTCTCCTGCCTGGCACTGTGTTTTTTCTTACATGCCTTTTGTGTGTGTGTGTGTGTGTGTGTGTGTGTGTGTGTCTACACGCACACACACAAACATGTGTATACAAAATTTTTAAAGAAAGAAAGTCCTTTCCTGCACCTATATCTGGTAGCATGCTGCCTATGTTTTCTTCTAACAGTTTCAGCATTTTAGGCTTCACATTGAGGTCTTTGATCCATTTGGAGTCGGATTTGTACAAGGTGATAGATATACATGTGGAGAACCAATTTTGCCAGCACTATTTACTGAAGATGCTGCCTTTCCTCCAGTGTGTGTTCTTGGAACCTTTGTCAAATATCAGGTTACTGTAATTGCAGGCACTCAAGTTTGAATCTTCTATTTTGTTCCATTGATCTACAAGTCTGTTTTTGTGCCCAAATCATGCTGTTTTTATGACTATATCTTTGTAATATAGAATGAGGTGTTATATATGAGTCCCCCCCCCCGGCATTATTCTTTGTGATTTCTTTGGTATTGTTTTTATAATTTGTTTTTGTTTTATGTGTATGAGTGTTTTGCCTATATGCTTTGGTTATTTGGGGTCTTTGTGATTCTATATGAATTTTATGATGGATATTTCTATTTGTGAGAAGAATGTCACAGGGCTTTTGATTAGGATTGCATTGAATCTGTACTTTGATTGTATTAGGATGGTCATTTTCACCATATCAGTTCTACCAATCCATGAGCGTGGGAGGTCTTTCCTTTTGCAGATCTGAGGTTTCCAGAATCTGTGCTTTCTTTTAATATCTATCCCCACAGCATGCTTTCCCTCCTTCTACTGTCCCTTCCTCCACTGCCTCCTTCATGTTATCCTCTCCTTCCTTTCTGCTTTCCCTCCTTCTTCCACTGTTCCCTTCCTTTCTTCCTTTTGTTCTTTTTTCCCTTCTGTCTACTTTTCTTCTTTTTTAAAATATGGTTTTCCTAAAATACTATAGAAGTATAAGGATGCTGGCATCAAAGACAGTTTCATTATTCTATTTGCAAAGTGATGTAAATTAGTATTCCATTCAATAATGTTTGTGAAACATGCATTATTTATGATAAAACTGATGTAAAACATATTCCCACTTTCATAGCAAAAGCCTCTATATATACGTTACCTTCATATTGATAAACACCTAGTAGACAGTAGATATTCCAAATCTTGCCCTTCCCATGCATATACACAGAGCCTACTTTGCTGTTTGCCCTTCGATTCTGGGCTAAAATACACTAGTTTCTTAGAGACGGACTTTGGTGAGTCAGGTCCACATGAATTAGTTTTCCTCTTGCTGTCCCATCTTATGTTCTAATTATCACTTAGCTGCTGTATGAATCATCCTGTATTATCTTACAGTAAAGCCTCACAAGAACTTATAGAAACATTTTATTTAAGCCTTTCATCTTAACAATTAAGACCCCAGGCCAAAGGAATTAAAGTTTCCTCAAATCATATGAACTTATAAGTAAATCAGTTGTGCTAATTTGTCATTAGTCCTTAATTACTTCATTTCAAGTTCCATGAGGACTAAAATTATACTATGTTCTTTCATTATCTTTATTCCCTGAAGTTAGCAGCAGTGGTTGGATTCCCCCAGTAGTTTCTCAATCCACTCAGGATGAATTAAACTTGACTGCTTTAATGTATACGAAGGGTTTCCAGATGTGCTTATGTATAAAATGTCTACAAGGCCTTGTTTGAATACACAGAAGCCTGTCTCTTTCCCCAGAGATTCTGGCTTCTTAACTCTGGAGTATGTCCCAGGAATCTGTATTTTTAACATATGCACCAAGTGAATCAATCTTAATGTTCCATAAAGTAGTGCTAAGAACTTCTGATGAGGCTATATACCATATTTTGGAATATTTCCAGGGGAAAGAGTTCACAGTTTTGCTTAGCAATATGATTGGTGTCTAATAGACCTTGTAGTTAAAAGGAAAAAAGGGTTTCTTCATAAAGCTGTAACCAAATTCTCATGACTCTAATTTCCTCCTTGCTACCCTGGGTAGAAATGGGCAACAGCTGGTCTTTTAATAACCCTTGAAGATTGTTATCGAGTTACTCATCTACCTTCTCATCTCCCAGCTAAATAGTTCCAATATTTCTAAGACATCCTACAGGTCCTATTTTCTTTCTTTCAGTTCTCTGACTTTTAAAGTAAGACTAAGTAAGTTGTAAACAACTGTGTTGCTACATGAGGTATAAGAAAAAATTCTTTAAAATTTTTGAGAAAGGTGATACAACTGATAGTATTTGGGATTTAGGGGAATATTCTGGAATATATTGTCTGCACACAGCCTTTCAGATTTCAGTTTCTCTAGGCAGAATGTGAGGTAGGGATAGAATTCATGGAGCCAGCAGAGTACCAGGATTCCTTACCCATGCTTCTACTCAGAGGCTATGCAAATTGGAAGAAATATTTTTTATACTCCTGTTTATGTCATTGTAAGAAAAGTGTTATGTATGCTACCTAAATTATAGGTTATGAAATTCTAATCAGGGCTACATAAGGAACTTTGGACAGCTTTAAGTCTGTATTTAGACTTTGGGTTGGGCACCCAGGAGGCAGGTTTGATGGAAAATGATACAGGATCAGCAGAACATTGGTAGCTTAGGGACAAACACTGCAAGAATACTCATCAATGTCCAGTATATGAGGCACAATTAGGACAAACCAGCAGGGAAATTCATGGCTAGTTGAGCCAACTTCAAATGAGAGTGTTCATCTTCCAGTGAGATAACCCATGATTTTCATGGAAGGCAGATGCTTCTCTAAGCTCTGGCTCCTGCCTCTTCCCACCCTAGTTCTGATTTCTCAGCATGGTCTTCCTCATGATGGCCCAGCTATTATAGTAATCCTGCTGTGACATTGCTGCTGCAGTCCAGCCAAATCACTGCACCATGATTGCTTAGATACAGATTCATAGCACAACAATAACTAATTCAAAGAAGAAATAAGATATAGGGTATCAGGTATAGGGAAAAG
Organism: Nannospalax galili; assembly: GCF_000622305.1. Classification (NCBI taxonomy): domain Eukaryota; kingdom Metazoa; phylum Chordata; class Mammalia; order Rodentia; family Spalacidae; genus Nannospalax; species Nannospalax galili. The sequence continues at coordinate 4,156,604 of NW_008338996.1, read as the reverse complement.
ATTGATTCAGCAGTAAGCCTATTAAATACTCAAGTCGGATATTATTTATAATGGTCAGCTTTAGTGAGCATTATTTATAATGGCCAGTATTTAGTAAGCATTATTCAATAGTTCTTCAACCTAGAAAATTATTATGCCAATCCAGTTCCAAATGGTGAAACATACTATGCCACTTAATCACCAGACAGTACTATGAGTTAGGGACCATAACTTAGAGTTTATCTTACTGACATAGAAATAAGTTAAATAATTTATCTGATATCCCACAGACACCGGATGCTCAAAAGTAAATTTTATATATCTAAATTAATACTATGGAACATGCCTATCAGAGTCATAGCAAGCAAGTTATGAGAATTCATCATAGACTATGTGGTTTATAAGCAGCAGGATTTATGAATTCCATTGTGGAGGGTGGAAGCAAAGACCACGGTGTTGGCCTGGTGAGATGTGGGAGGGGATCCTCTCCTGTGTTGCAGAGATTCGTCTTATTATTGCCCAAGAGTGAGCAGCATCCCAGCAGTCTCACAATGCTTGCAATGGTAGTTTCATGCAAAAGTGTTAGTGTTTTCATCTTGCTCAAGGAAACCTTCATGGTTATATTATTATTAGAGACTGGTGCCTCATGTGATTGGTATTTTGGTTTTCCAAAATCTGGGCCCCAAATTTTATGACATTCTTACCTCCTGGCTTCCTCAACCACACTTCCTCATATTCAAACCAAATAGTCTCTTGTTTGCTGTTTATTCTTCAAGGTTCCTCCCCCCACAACTACATTCTAAACTTCTACCTGTTAACAATCTTTACCATGGCCATATATTATTTCTATACAAATATTATCAGCATCGTATATATACCTCTACTTCCTGGGATAAACTTTTAGATATTACTTTTATACTCATCTCTGTTTATTAACTCAAAATTTTGTCTCTTAAAATATTATGTAATGATTACATATTAATATTTATTAATATATTTTGAGGCATTACAATGTGCTAAAGATAGTGTCACATGCTTTCCTCACACTCATATTGTTCTAGCTCATTGGCATTAACACTGATGTTTTATGTAGAGGAACTGAGATTCATGAAGGGAGAACAGGAGCAGAGCACAGATCTTAGAGGCAGATATTTCTAATTGTGAAAGTTGTATTCTTTTAAAAATATTTTATTCACTTTTGTATCATGTGTACGAGTGTATTGCATGTATGTAAGTGCACCCATATCATGCATTGTCTGTGGAGGTCAGAAGACTTTAGACCACCTGATCTAGAGTTATAGATTGTTGTTAACCATTATGTGGGTGCTCAGAACCAAACAGGGTCCTCTTGTGCAGCCCATGCTATTAACTGCTGAACCATCTCTCCAGCCCTGAAAACTGTATTCTTGATGATCACACTGGAGTGCATCTTCACTGTTTGCAACTTCTTAGAAAAGATACATACTCTTTGCTCATATTTAATTCCCCTACACTTTTAACATAAGTGTATATATTTTTCTTTCTTTTTTCAAACATCTTTGCTAAATGATCAGAATTCAATTCTATCTCAGAGCAAGAGCTTTATGAAGCTGTACACTTGTTCTAAGCACAGCACCACCTGAAACTTCCTTTGCATTTTTCATGGCTGATGAAAGTTCATTTGATAATTTAGTCACAATAGATGATTCTATTCACTTTTGCACTAAACTGGCTCCCTGTGTTCCTTCTGCTGAGCTGACAATCCCTCATTTCAGCTGTTTGACAGCTTTCATGCCCTGCCTGCTGGCGTCAATATTTACTAATGGACCCTTTCTCATACAGAAGCTGTTCACAATAAGAAAAGATAATGAAAAAATTACTTGACCCCAGACATGTAATTAGAAGTAATCGTGGCCCATGCCATTGGGTCACTCTGCCAGCTGTGTCCAACCGACAGGGTAGGATGATCAAGGATGGAGAAGCAGAGGCAGTGGAGAAGAATTCAAGGACAGGGGCAGTAAAGGATTCAGGAACAAGAAGAGAGGCATCTTTGTTTTGCAAGTCAGTTTCCAAGAACTTGGATAGCTACATGTGTTTAGTTCTCAGAACAAGGGTGGGAAATCACTATAGCTGAGATTTTTGTATTTTTTTCTGTTAAATGAAAAGCATTGAGATTCAAAGAAGGCAAGTGAGCATCTCAATGAAACAGTGAAAGTAGTGATGACAATTGTGTATTGTTCAGTCTTAAATTCCTGAAGTTTATAATTGCCCAAGCATTGATTTGTGTCTAGACTTTGTCAGAGGCTTGTCATGTGTTCTGTAAAGTATATGTGAGTTACATGTGTGTATGCTTGTGAACACTTGACAACTTTTCGGTAATTATTCACCATGTCTAAAATGAAAATAATATGAAGGTTGATGGTTTACTAAGATTAAATGAGATATTGAAAAAATATTAAAGCATTAATACCACTATTGTTTACAAAATAATCATTCTACTTTTTATTCTACTTAGCTAGTTTTACAATTAAGTGAAGTATCTAAAACTCAAATGAGATCTTATTTCCTCCTAAATTCTATGTTACTTCAATAGCTTGACAAAGCTTTAACAAGTCAATGAAAAAGCTTAAGCCAGCCCTAAGTGATGCATCTACAATGGAACTTCTATACCTAAGGCTTATGGACATAGCAGAATGGGGGATAGAGTGAATCATAAAGCATCTCTCAACTTTCATCAGTGAAGCGTCCTCATCCAACAAAGTGTTATGCACACAGAAGGCCACAACTGGCCAAAGGATAGAGAATAAGAGACTACAGAGTGTGTGCCCCTGGGTAGGACTCCTATATCAAACCTCAGCTATCCATGGCTCAGGGACCACTGCGAAAGAGGGCAGAAAGATTGTAAGAGCCAGTGTTGGTGCATAACCATAGGAAACAGAAAGTCCATGCCTCTGGGAAATTGCTCATATAATAATAGTATAATAATTGCATATATAATAATTGCAGCAATGATGTCAGCATGCATAAGACCCATGAAAATTCAATCAGACAAAAATCTCAAAATGGAAATGGGGAACTGGGCATCAGGCCCGTTATCAAAGAACTATTGGCAGGTGGTTACTGCTGGGTGAGAAAGAGTTGATCTCCTTTAAGGGAATGACTCTAGATAAACTGACTAGAACTTGCATCAAGGGACATCTGGGTGCACAAAGTTGACATGATAGGTCTTAACATATGTTGACAGAACACATATTTCCAGTGGAGGGCTATGGGTGAGTACGGGCGGGGAGGGGGTCTAAATATGATTAAGATGTAATGTATGGAATGCATATAAATTCAATAAAAGTATACATTGAGGAAAATAAGAAAAGACTTAACAAGAAAGGGTCCTAAATAAAGCATCAAATATGACTTCCTGACTAAAAATGGCTTAACTCCATTGAGATATAGACAAAGGCCCATCCAGCCCTATGTTATGCCTAAATTTCAGTTCCTACAAACTGAGACCTATTTTATCATTCTGAGTGGCATGATGATACTTTGTAAATGGATACCTTTATATTCTCAGCGGTACTATAATATAATTAACTTTTCATAAACACAGAATCCCATCACATAATTGGAAGGATAAAATTTTTCTGAGTCAAAGAAATAAAGCAGTTTATTCATAGTATTGTGTTCATTGATTCCGCTGTTTTATAGACTTCTTATTAAAATGCCTTTTTAATAAAGTCCAATCCTCTGACGATAAAAGAACTTAAATATTGAAACAATAGAGTACTAAAAGCCTACAGATCTTTATTCTAATTTGATCTTGACCTTATACTTCATGATTATGATTATATTGTTCTGTTTCTCAGTTGAAGTCCAAAAATCTTTGGAAATGGGGAAAATGGATTCCTATGTATTTTATAATTAATTGTGATACTATGTATACAATATTTTGTATAATTTCAATTCATGTATTCATACTTGATGAATTAGCTTTTTAAATACAGCCAGGTTTGTTACTCATAATTAATCTTTGTTTACAAAAGGTGAAAATTTTAATCAGAATCTTATCATTACCTATGCAGTTGTCCTTGATTCCTGGAAAAACTGACATAGTTATGCATCTTGTATTATGAAAGTGCACATGAGTAGATGTTCATCCAATCAGGTCTGAATTTCAGGGAAAGCATTAAGTGCCATGGCTAGGCAATGTGGAGGTTATATGTGGAAGATGCAGCCTCTCTCTACTTTTATAGTCCAGACATTCATATGACTGCAAGGTCATTGGACACCAGCTTTATAAAGAGCTGGAGGTTTCTGAATCTGTAAGATTAGTGCAATTGACTGAGAAACTGAGAGAGCAGAGCTCAGTGGTGTAGACACGAGAGGTGATCATACTATGCACGTCTCACCACGCCACTTTTGCTGACGACACAGTTTTATGGTGCCCTCTGTGGCCAGGTTCATTCATTAACAACAAAGTGAGATCTCCCTCCTCTTGCCTGCAATCTCCATTGGGTTCTCCCTGCATGTACTAATTGGTAGAAAGGTTCTAAACTCGGACTCCCCTTCCTCTATGATGAAAGTCAGGAGTTTTGCTTTGACTTCCTACACACAAAGCTTCCATAAGTGGGACAGTGTAGATGGTGAATTGTCAGAGTACCAAGCACAGGCTTAGAGCTAGGAAAAAGTACTCATCTGTTTTTAAGTTTTACTTCTGACAATTGAGCATGGATAATTCATCACCTTCATGTGCACTGTTTCATTACTCCAACAGATCTCATGATCATATTCCTTTACACACTTGTCTTCCTTGCCTCTAACTGTATCCCTAGCATGATGTGATATGAGATGAGCTATAGTCGCTAAAAGAGCATGCTGAATGAATTAAGTCCATAAATTAAAAAATACACATATGCCTGACAATTACATTATACAAATCTCTTGGAGTATTTTTTCACTCAGAAATGTCCCCTTCACAGAAAATCCTACCAATGGCACATATTACACCATTTACAACAGATTATCCCCCGCGGCTGTATTTGGTCACGGATTTAATGTTCTTCACTCCTGTAAACTGTATAAGGTAATGATTCATTCTTCTTGTTGTTTATTGAGAACAGCTTCCTCCTGTAATAAGAGCAACCTATGAGTCAACTATGGGTCCTCGAAATCCATGAATAAAATACCTGAGCAGCCTTCCTTCTTCTTCTCTTCCCTCCTCCTTACTTCACCATCATATTTCCTGTGGAAATCATTCCTCTTTCTCATTTTCTTGTGTTCGTGTACCCTTTATTACTTATTCATTCATTGTTTTTTTCTTATCTTATTAATTTCTTTTTATCGTTCCTTCAAATTAAATATACATATAGTATATGAAGATGATGATGAAATTACCAGAAACTAATCACTTATTAGGATATGTGATATCCTAGACACTGTTTTAAGCATTTAACCTAACTTAACATACTTAGTAGTCCCAACTTCTATAAAGTAGGTACTATTGTAATTCCCCATTTATGAAAAGAAACTGAGTCTTGGAGGTTATTGAAAGAGTAGGAGTCAGAGATAGTTGAAACCAAGTGGTCAGACTCCATAATTCAACTCCTTAATCATCCAGACATATAGCAATATGTGAAATGCCTTGAATTTTAGGGTGGAATAAGATCTGGTGGGTCTTGAATTTTCTGAAGGTCTTTTATCAGTTTCTTACAGAATTCACTTCATATTATCAACTGGAAAATAGATCTGACTGAATTGAAACTCCAAATCATGCTGGTCTCCTCAGCTGTCTCATGTAACCTGACAGCCCTCGTGGTTCTTGATCTGAGAAATTATGGGAAAATCTTGAACCTGTCAAGAAGCTTGACCAGGTGCCTGTCCAGGGTGTGAATGGCAGTGTCAGCATTTCTGTCCGTGTAACCAGTTCTCACTGGAAGCAGCCAGCTCTCGGAGCTCTGCATAGGATGCCTGTAACTAGAGTGCCTATTAAAATGCTTATATCATGAGATCAGAAAGAGGTCATTGGCCAGGGGTCAGTGTACCTGAGTTATAACCACTCCTCAATATCCAGCTATGCAACATGAGGCACATCACTTAACATTTTCAGATCTCTGCTTTCCTAATTATTATCTAAAGGGTTTAGCTTATACCTCTTTCAAAGCCCCATTCAGCTACAAAATTTTCTGAAACTCATTTAAAACAACTCATAAAAGAAGTAAAGCAAAATAATGAATAGTTAGTTCAGGCAGTTTGATCCTAAGGTGGACAGCTGCGATTCTGAAACTCAGTTCACAGGCTATGAGAAACTCCCATCACCCTGATCCAAAGGCAATCCCTACTGAGTGTTAGAATATGAAAAAGAGTGATAAACCGTGGCTGACACAGAGGAGTAAAACAAGTGAAACTCAGCTGTGAGGAAGGTGATGCAGGAACCAGGAGGTGGCAGAGATCTGAGGAAGTGAGCGTGAATGTCAGAACAATGAGAAAGAAACAATGTACAAGATGTGATCTGAGAGATGGCATCAGAGACTGTATGCAGAGAGCTGGAAGTCAGTGGAGCATCACCTACCCGCGTCTGAAGCTGGGTGTGTTGTCGAATGTGGCTTTAAATAGCAGTCCTCTCAGATAACTGACCAAGATAACAGAGGGGATGTGTGACGCCCCAAAGTAGAAGTCCATAAGAAGTGCCCTGCCAGGTGTGCTTGGTTCCACAGCTCAGGTGTGTCTATAAGCAAAAAACTTTTTAATCCATTTTCAGTCACAAAAATCCACTTTTAAATCAATGTCATTGAGCAGAAGTGTAGTGTTCTCCTACTGGTTTACGTCCATAATATCCAAATCTGTCACTGTGTCAGAGGGACAGGGGCTCCTTTCTGGGGCAGATAAATTATGATTTTATGAGAATTTGCCACTTAATATCCCCTATATTTTTTCTAAAGTATAGAGGTAAAATTGAGTACTAGAAGGTGGGAACCACACATATGTGGTTGTCATGAAATGACAAAATCAAACCAACCAACCAACCAACCAATCTGAGAGAAATAACAACACTTTTTACATGGAGAACCAAATTCATTTGATTGGAATTCAGTAAACAAGTACCCTGAACAGCATGTGTTTATGAAGCTTGACTTGATGGGAAATTGTTTCAAAATGAAAAAATAATATATGTTATCCAATTTATGAAGTTCACTTCCTTCAAAATCTATAAGTAGCTGGGCATGGTGGTGCATGCTTTTAATCCCAGCACTCGGGAGACAGAGGCAGGCAGATCTCTGTGAGTTCAAGGCCAGCTTGGTCTACAAAGAGAGTTCCAGGTCAGCTGGGGCTACAGAGAGACCCTGTCTCAAAAAGACAAAAAAAAAAATCTATAAGTAATACAGACATAAGACCCAGAGAGATGGCTCAGAGATTAAGAGCGTTTGCTGATCTCACAGAGGACTACAGTTTGATTCGTAGCACCTACATTGGATAGCTCATAACCACCAGTAACTCCATTGCCCACAACCATACACACATGACATACACTCTCACAGCCACACACATATCCACATTAAAAAAAAATCTTCAAAAATCAGAAATAAAGGTATGTTTAGGTGCCCGTTCACCAGCATTTTGTCCTGAAACCATGGACTCTGGGACTATAAATTTGTGCTTTCTATTTTTTTTTTTTTCAAGTTTAACAGGAACCATTGTGGAAGAGGGGGTGGAGAGACTGCATAGCCAAAGACGGTAGACAAATGTAAGGAAAAAGAGTTTTCAGATGGCTAGAAATTTCTCCTCTTATGAACTTATGGTGATGGTGACAGCATGCACAAGACCCATGCAAACTCAAACCAGGTAACTTTGGGGTTTCTGTAGTGATTTTTAACATTCTGTGCTTTTTGCTTAAAGACTCACCAGAATGAATGAAATCAAAGACAGTATGGCACAGAAACTGAACTAAATGTAGTGGATAAATATTTATTTTATCTAGACAACAATTTTAAAGAACGAGATAATTAGAAGGCAGTTCAGAAATGTACTGACCCTCTCTCCCAGTTATTGATATGGGTATGTGGGGATATTAGTCCATTTTTATTACAATTAAAATTATCTGAAGCTGGGTACTTGATAAAGTGAAGAAGTTTGTTTGGCCTAAGATTTTGGTGACTATAGGGCTCAAACAATATGACACTTGTGTCCTGGAATGGGTCCCTTAATTGTGCTGCAGGATGGAAGAGAAAGAGAACAAAAATCTGCCTTGTGAAAAAGACCAAAGGTGTGAGGTTGAAGAAGTTAATTTTATAAAACAATCTCTCTCAAGAAATCTCTCTCTCTCTCTCTCTCTCTCTCTCTCTCTCTCTCTCTCTCAGCATCATTCTCTGGAGAGAGGTGTTCCCTGACCTAGTTACCTGGGTTACTAGGATACCACACCTGAAAGATACCATCATGTCATCACCACCAGAGTGAGGATCATTTGGGAAGTCAAGGACCGAGCTTGTCTTGCTGATCCCCTATCCTCAGACCCCTTCTCATTTCTTAAATTCGTGTTTGTTTATTTACTTATTTTTATTTTATGTGTATGAGTGTTTCACCTGCCTGTATGTACCTACACCTGTCTGTTCAATTCCCTTGGAGGGCAATAAAGGGTATTGGACACCCTGGAACTGGAATTATTGATGGTTTTTAGCTGCCTGCCATGTGGGTACTGGGAACTGAACCCATGTCCTCTGCAACAGCAGCCAAAGCTCTTAACCACTGAATCAACTCTCCAGTCCCATTCCCATTTCTTGAGAAAGGACATCTTTAAGGACTCATTTCTCTCCTTTGAGCATGTGGGTCCTAGGGTTTGAACTAAGGTTGTTAGCTTCTGTTGCAAGCACCTTTACCCACTGAGCCATCTCAGCTGCTGGAAAAGAAATTTTAATGTGTATAGGAAATAAACTCCAGCATTCTTGAAACAAGAAATTAACTTACAGTTACTAGAATTTGGATGATTCTGGAACTCTAGAGGACAAAATTGTCATAATTCAAACTTTGTCTCTTTTATCCTCTCCCTTAAAATAGTAATATCTTTCATATTTTCCTTCCCAGTTTTCTTAGAAAGAGTTAAAAAATGAAGGATGCTGATGTCATACAGAAGCTGGTCTGACACCTCTAGATATTCAGAGATTCTTTTTACTTCTGTTTCTTTCTCTCATCAGTTATGAGGAAGGAGCTAAGAATGAGCCAGTCTTGATTAGGTTAGCCTCTGTTTAATCAGCACTGTTCTTATTCAAGACGGTGGTCAGAGCTTCTACTGTGAGAAGTCAGGCTCCTGGATAACAACATCTCAAGTAGCATTTATTACAGTGCAATTGGATTATGGTAAGAAAAGTCTGACCGTCAGATGGAAGGAAAAGTCACACTTCCATTTATCAGTGAAGGCTGAAGATGGGTACAAAGACAATCAAGGTAGTCATGTATTCTCTCTGCCTGCAGAGCCAGCCCATGCCTCCTTCTGAGCAGGGCAGTTCAGGGAGGGAAAATCAGAGGGCACCTTTTGGTCTGTCCTTCCCTCAGTTCACATATCCCTGGTGATAGTGAATCCTCCAGTCTTTTGCTCAAGCCAGAGGAAGTCTAAGAGAGGAAGTAAGTAAAGAATACCCATTTGTAGATTGTAGTTTACTACAGTCTGGAGAACCTGACTTTGCAATGCTCCACTCTAATGCACTTTAGAGCTATTCCTCTCAGTCATTTAAGAATCAATGTTTTATAATAAAATGTGGCATACATGGCACAGTTAACAAAGCATCTTTCTCCTGGACCTCATTTGATTCTTCCAGTCACTCTTTATAATAGGAAGGGTAAGAAAATATTTTTCTTCTGATATATGGCACAAAACTCTACTGAGGTTTGCAGACGCTTTTAGCCTCCCAGGGTAGTTTGGTACCTATTTGGTTACATGCTAAGTCTCTTTATTCTTCATTCAAATGTTCTTTCCTATTTTACCACAATTTTCAGCTAACACAATCCCTCTTCTGTTTTCTTCTTTCTGTAAATATTGCCAGCTTCCCATGCTCAGCTCCACTGCAACATTTTGTCTTTTGTTTTGTTTTGTTTTTCCCCTGTTGGACAGAAATTCCTTTATTGTAATTGAGTCTGTCCATTTGTTATCATGATCTCTCTTTCATTGCCTGTTGGTGCCTCATGATAGGCACATTTGGAAGGAAGGGCTCAGCATTACAACCACTGACTGTTCTACATCAGAGAAGTCCATACTATGAAAGACAGTTCCTAATATAAATAGCTAAAAGATTTACCAAAAAGGTTCCCTGTTCAGTAAAAGATTCACCAAAGAGGGTCCCTATTTATTGTACTACTTTGGTTTATTGGTAGAATATTATTATCAAAACAATTTAAAATATTTTAATTCCTTGTGAATCATATGCAATATATTCTGATTATAGTCACCCCAGCTCTTTCCTTTAACCCCTAACAGATCTGCTCCCACCTTCCTATCCAACTTTGTGTTCTCTTTTATATATTAATAATCCATTGACTCTAATTTCTTCTACCCATATACTCATGGGTGGGGTATCATCCACTGGAGCATGGTCTACCTACCAGTAACCACATCTTTAAAGAATATGGATACTCCCCCAGAAGCCAGCAACTCTCCACAGCTTCATTCTTCTTTACACTTCATTTTGTCTCTTTTGCAGATTTCCTTTAGGTTAAGTCTAAGAAAGTGGCATCCAACATTGTTTTTTCTAATATAGGATGACTTGGTATTGAAAAAAAACCCTTTCTAATTCACTATTAAACAATGACTGCTTTCTTACTTTAGGAAGGCAGCCCTTCTGTCAAGCTTTCTCTGTATAAGCATAACTGAGGATTTTCACATCAGGATCTGGGGAATCAGGGCAGTCATGTGGGATTAAATATTCAAATGGCATGTTTGTATCCAGGTAAAGGACAGAAAGAGAAGAAACAATAGCTTTTATCCAGCATCCAACTTGGAATGCTGAAATTACAATGCTGGAGTCAGAAGCAACTGCTGAGATTCTCTGGGATTCTCCCTTAGAGGAGACTAAGGTAAAGGCAGCTGAGAAGCCGACTGCTGGTCAGCCCTTGGAGAAGCTTTAGTATAGTATGCAGGTCAGCGGGCATCCAGTAAACCTTGTTCTCATCCTTTTGTTCATAGGCCAATGTCCAGTTGTACTAAAGTGAAGCATTCAGAAAGACATAGTGAAATTATTTTTGGAAATTTCGAGCTGGGTTGCACCCTACTAATGCCAGGGTTAAAAGCTTTGGGTGGGTATGAAGAACAATTGCAAAGGGCAGGATTCTGGGTGGTAGAGTTGGGAGTAAAAAGAAAAAGACTGTGATGAAGCTCTCACGGGGAGCTAAAATCATCCCTGGGGGGGATTCTTTCTTTTCTTCTTCTTTTATTATGTATATTTATTTTGGCATAGCTATTTAAGTTTGGAGTACTGTAATCATGGGGTATGTTGTTTCTCCTGGTAGAAACATACCCCCAAACCCCAGGAACCAAGAGAAAGCAAGTGTGTGGGAATGAGAAGTGAGATGAAATACAAAGCGAGGTCTTCCAGAACATAGAACTCTCTGCTGGAAATCTGGCATTTGCTAGACACCAACCTAGACAACTGGGCTTGAATATGGAGGCAAGCTCCACAGTTCAAAGCACACTTAATCTGAAATGAAATAGATTGACACTGTATGTGTGATAAGTGTGTGAAATCTAAGAAAGCTGCCCTCAGTCTAATGAAGGAATGGTAGGGTGGCCTAAAGAAGAAAACAGTGATAATAACCTGGGAGATGCTAACAGGGTCTGCTTATGTGCTGAGCATCATTCTGAGAATCCTAATTCACAAAGCAGAATCAAGAAGCAATTCTGGAGATGCTTTTCATGATTGCTTTGAGGAAACTGTGGTAAACTGTGGTAAAGCGATCAGCACGTGGTCACTTCAGCATCCCGACCATCAGTGTATCCACTGAGACTTGCTTTCATCCTCTAGATCTGGTGCTAGACCTTGCTCTCAACCACAATTATTGCATTGAATTGTTTCATCAACCTCATTTTTGAACTTATGCATTGTGGTCTGTGTCATAAAGATGCCTGCGGTAGCAAGGTTATCATCTAGAAAGAGAAGACATAGCACCATGACTCAGGGCAATCTGTTTTGGATGCTTATACTTTGTAATAAGAATAAATATTACAAAGAGAATTCTTCCTCAACAGAAAGGCTGATTTTCAAAGTCAGACTTCAAATCCTGTCTAACTCCTAGGTCTGCACTTCCAGCCACTCTACGAAACCATCTCTTTCCAAACTCTCTTTTGAGACAGTCAAACTGCTAGCAAATAAGAGACACATATACAATTGAACCTCTGCATCTAAGGCTCACAGAGCAGAGTGGCAAAAGGCTGAAAGAACACTAATGTATCTCTCAGCTCTCATCAATGAAGCTCCCTCATGCAATAGAGGGCCATGAACACATAAGGACACAAATGGCCAAAGGTAGTAAATAAGAGCTTACAGAGTGTATGTTCTTAGATAGGGATCCTATATAAAATATTACCCACCCAAGACTTAGGGGCCATTGTGGAAGAGGGGGTAGAAAGATTGTAAGAGCCAGGGGAGGAAGTGCATGACCATGTGGAAATATAGTCTTATGGGCTCTTGGGACCTTGCTTATATGAACCTATAGCAATGGTGTCAGCATGAACAAGAGCCATACAAACTCAAGCAGACAAAAATCCAGCATAGAGCTGGGGAAATGGGCAGTGGGCCCTAATTCTAGCCAAAGAACATTGGCAGATGATTATTGCTGGGTGAGGAAAAGCTGATCTTCTTAAAGAGAGGGACTCTAGATAGGGTGACTCGACCTCGGTGGATGAATTTGCACCAAGGGACATCAGAGGACATTGATCTGACTTGGTAGGCCTTAAGAGATGCATGAAATCCAGTGGGGGGGGTGGTATGGGAGGGTGTCAATAGGGAAGGTGGTATATGGATGACTATGGTGTTCTGTACGAAATACACAAAACTTCAAAAAAAATTTTACCAAAAGAAAGTCAGTCAGGGCTGGGTAAATAGCAAGGAATGGTGAGGCAAAAAAGGAAGCACACAGAAATGTCCAGAAAAGAGCTAGACAGCATTGAGCCGCCAAGCAGGCAAGCTGAGAATAAAAGCTGATAGTTATGACAAAGAATTCACTTTAACAAGCTTGTTTTCTGTTCTTCCCCCCAGCTGATCTGCTGACAATCTTATTCTAACTAAATTCTCTTGTGTCATATATCTCTGGTTTTCCATCTCATTTTCTCTCACCTATTTTATTTCCATTCCATTAAACACCGCCTCCTCTTCCTTCCTGACCACTTCATTTTTCTGCCTGAACTCAAGATGCTCCCCAAGCAGCCCTGTTTTTTAAAAAATTTCTAGGTCACTAAAGCTTTCGTTTGACTTGCTGGCTATCTGGGGGCAGGAAGATTTTACCCTGGGACCTAAACCACTGCAGGTGGCAGAGAAAAAGTAGAGGAGGAAGAGAAAGAAAGGGAAGATAATGTAGACTGCAAACAAGCAGAAGGAGGAGAAAATTGTGATAAGAAAAAACAAAGTGAATGAAGGAATAAAAAAGGAATAAAAGTGAAAAACTGAGCAGAGAGGAGAGATGAAAGCAAAAATTTTATGTTGAAAGAAAAGGAGAGATATAGGGGAAAGCTGAGAAGATAGTAAAACATGCTCAACAGAAGGGGGCTACTGGAGGAGAGGAGTAAAGCCAGGCTGCGGGGGGTGACAAATGAAGGGAAGTATTCAGCTAGTTGAAAATGCAGTGAAAGGCATCTATAACCAACAGAAAGAAACGAGGAGAGAAAGGGAAAACAAACCCAGCAGGAAGAAGACGAATGTAAGTAAAATAAGATTGAGAGAAATGCTTAGATGAAATGAAAAGACAAATTTTTCCAAGCCTATCTTTCCCCTCGCCTCTGCAAACACAGCACTACATTTAACAACAAATGAGTGCATTAAAATAGCTGAAAACAAGCAAAGGCTATAGCTCCATGTGTGCTGGGGATATTGCTTGGATGTTGATGTCTCTCAAGAGGCCCCAAGGTTTCATCTAAGCTTTAGGAGCTATGCAAACATCATCACAGCAGCTAATGTGAACTGAATATGGACTAGGTGCTCACACTGTGTTTAGCACTGTGCGCATACTGTAATTCTTGCCAGTAATTCCGTGGTATAGATACTATTAATATGATGGGCTGGGAGATGAGAATACAACGAGGGGTGAAGATAGAAAATAAAACATACCTAAGGTTGCATGGGTTCTGATTCCAGACCCACTATCAAACTCTAGCTCTCCCCAGCCCATGCTTTTAAAACTAGTTTCCTCCAATGGAAGCAGTGTCTTGAAACAGAGCTCAGAACTGGACAAATTCAAACCACTGACTGACGGCTACTGTACATGTGGAACCACATTTTTGGTGGTCGTGGGATAAAAGAGATAAATATCATCCTGGCATATAGAAGGTGATGGGGTAGATGTGGGGAGAGTCCCTAAGATTACATCTGCATTTTTCCATTTGTATAATATCAAAATATTAAAATTATAGACTTAGAACTTTAATGAATATAATATCTCAGAAAACAATAATAAGAATTGACAAATTGGATTGCATGAAATTACAAAATGTCTGCACAGCAAAGGAAACGAGATTGAAGAGATGGCTTAGAGGATGTGAGGAAATGTTTGGGACTCTATATCTGACAGGAGATTAATAACCAAATTTCAAAAACCTAAAAACCAAAACTAGGTGGTTCACACCTGTATTCCCAGCACTGGGGAAGTAGAGGCAGGAGAATCAGATGTTCAAGGTTATTCCCATCTACATAAGGAGTTTGATGCAGCCTGGGCTAGAGACCCTGAATATAAATAAATAAATAAATAAATAAATAAATAAATAAACAAATAAATAAAAGTGTTGATGCAAAACTAAGGAAATCCCGTAGCTCTCACTTCATAAATGAACAAGAGACAGTAGACAGTAGATTATTGAGACAATTGTATGTGATCATGACCCAAGGACATGGATTCAGGTTACCATGAAAGATGTGAACCACTGTGGACGTGGTTATATGAAATTTTATTGGTCACATGACAAAGTCATAATGAAGGTATTAATAAGTAAATCAATGGTGATCACAAATAGCTTCGTGACAACAAAGACAATGAAGATTCTAAAAGTTTCAGATGTTTTCTGATGACAAACTTAGCTTTGGGGTTGGTGGAAAAGAGTTGTTTGCTGAGAATACACTTTAAGAGTTTAGATAGTCACAAGAATGCAGGTCAGACACAGGGGTGTGCAATCAATGGATTTCCGGGGGACTAGAAATAGGAGAAGATAATCTGGCTCTGTCCTGCCATTAACTCACAAATTTCAGTAATTTGGCATTGTAGAATCTTTAATAGAGGTGCAGCTTTCTTTTCTTCTGTGAACTTCAGTTTAAACATGGCTCAAGGTTAGTAGGAATCACACTTTCCTGGTAGTAAGAAACGAATATAAGGATTTATAATAAACTTTATGGGTAGTGTTTGAATGAAGGGTAGAAGTATTTAGCAAGTGATTTCTATAAAAAGATAAATAATGCTTATGTTAGGATTTGGGGGCCGTGTGACTATATCATGTTTGCTAACATCCTTTTAGCAGCAAAATAACCACAGTCAACACATGAATAAATAAACAAAAATGAATATGTTCCATGAAGGCTTGTAAGAAGAGCAAAGGAATTTGAGTTTCACTTGCATGTTCACACTGCACAAAATATTCTTATTTTTTTCACTTGTTCTTTTATGGCATAAACGTCTTTTGGGCATGACATAGTTCTTATATTCATGATCTCAGTGCAGCTGTGGTTACCTGCCCAAGACCTGTACAAAGAGGGCTCATCAACATTTCATCATGGATGGGGCAGTGACCCATGAGGCCCCATTCCTTCTTGAAGGACTATTGGCAATTTAGGATTGTTTAGTGAGAAGATGTCATTTTCTTTAGTGCTATAGCTACTGGTAAGTTACCCTTACACCAGTAAATAGACTCACACCCATTTTTAAACAGAGAACTCTAATTAAACCCAGTGGGCCACAAATATAAAGAAGATGCAGAAGTAGGAGGGGACTTGTTGAGAGGAAGTTTCCAGTGAGAGAAAGGATGGGAACAGTAAATGGGAGTGTGGTGGTGGTGAAAATGATCAAACTTCCTTATATAAATGTATGAGAATATCAAACAATAAAAAGATAAATGTAAAAAAAATTATGTTTACAGGTGCTAGGCTTGATTTAGGCTGAGAGTTGCGTTGGCCAACCGTTACTAGAGACAAAAATGAACAAAAGTGCTCTCCACAGAAAAAAGGCATGCTCAACGTCAGAGTGGCATGCAAGAATGTGTGGTCTCTGGGGAATTTTTATTGATTGCTTCAACTATGGCTGAGGTCAAGGAGAGAAGGCCAGAATTGGTGCTGGACTGAATTCTCCATAATGACTGTATTTTCTGACAGTGTGGAACCTTAAAGTAAGTTTATAAAATATTTTATTTATGAATTTCATTTTATTGCCTGCATGTATGTAAATGCACCTGTGTCATGAAATGTCCATGGAGGCCAGAAGAGGGCATCAGATCCCCAGAAACTGGAGTTACAGACAGTTGTTAGCTGCCATGTGGGTTCTGGGAGTTGAACCTGGGCCCTCTGCAAGACTAGTCAGTGTCTTCAGTGCTGCGCCATCTCACCAGCCCTTCCCCATGTAAAGTAAGTTTTAAAGTGGGTTTACCACAGTTCATTTCAAATTTAAGTATTTCTCCTGTAATGCTTTCCTATCTATTAAAACATACTGTCTTGCCAGGCGTGGTGGCACACGCCTTTAATCCCAGCATTCGGGAGGCAGGGCAGGTGGATCCTCTATGAGTTTGAGGCCAGCCTGGTCTACAGAGTGAGTGCCAGGCAGCTGGAGCTAGAGGGAGACCCTGTCTCAAAAAGACCAAAAATAAACAAACAAGCAAACAAACAAATAAATAAATAAATAAATAGAGTTCTGGGTCAGTTGGGATTAAACAAACAAACAAATAAATAAATAAATAAATAAATAAATAAATAAAACATACTGTCTTGGGGCTGGAGAAATGACTCAGCAGTTAAGAGCACTGACTGCTCTTGCAGAGGATCCAGGTTCAATGCCCAGTACCCACATGGCAGCTAACAAACGTCCATGACTACAATCCCAGGGGGTCCAATGCCCTTTTGTGACCTTTACAGGCATTGCATGACATGGGTGCACTTACATGCATGTAGGCAATACACACATACACATAAAATAAAAATAAAACTAATAACAGTTAAAAAAATACTGTCCTGTAAGAAGAAGCAGCAAAACTCCTGAGTCCCTGGAAGTAAAGAACTAGCAAGTGTCAGGAAATTCCTGAAACTGACAAGGTTCACAAGGTCCTTACCCGGTACTTTGGAAGCCGGACACAGCTACTGGGTAGGGAGTTTCTCTAATCAGTGTGGCTGCTCGGAAGTCATGCAGAGAGTTCCAGAGAGGGAGAATTTGCGAGTTGTTGCTCATGCTGGGGTGTAGTCGTACACAGGTTGTGGATGTATTTAAGCCATCCACGCTCTTGTAACTAACCCCATATCCATAGTCCTGCAAGTAATGAATAAGCTCAGTGGTGAGCCAAACTGGACTTCGGCAGAATTGTTGCTCTGTCATTTCCACACCCAAGGCATGAGGCATGTAAGTAAATGTTCATGTCTCCCCAGGAAAGATCTTGTGCAACATTGTTATAAAAATATGAAAAGAGGATGTGGAAGCTCTATCAACAATTTAAGGGTGTGGCCCTATCAAAGCTGAGTCAGCAAAAATGAAAGCAGGTAAAATTCTGATCACTTAAGACATGTGTTTGACAAACTGGACTTCATAGACCTTAGTGTATATGACAGAACATATGAAATCCAGTTGGGAGTTATGGGAGGATACAGACTGTATGTCTAAATATGATTAAAATGTATTCCATGAAATGCACAAAAATTCAATAAAATACATATATATATATGTATATATATGTATATACATATATATGTTGGAAAAAGAAAAATGTGTTTGACCTTTATTGCCTATTGAATAATTGAGGAATTAAAAAAAAAAGCAAGATCAAGGTAGGTGTATTAGTGCTGCCCTATAGCCTGGATGCTCTGGAGGCTTAGACAGAAGAATCGTTGAGTCCAAGGTCTGTCTAGGATAGAGAAAACTCAAAGCCAGCATAGCTTAATGAAACTCTGTCCCAATATATCAATATACTAATTAGTATATCAATACACAGACTGGGGATATAATTCTAGTAAATGGTACTTGTCTATCATGTGGAAGGCACTAGGTTCAACTTGAATAAAAAGAACAGTGTGTGTGTGTGTGTGTGTGTGTGTGTGTGTGTGTTACTTTGGTAAGTCCAGAGTAACTTAATGGGTAATTGGGCTTCTAAGTTGAATCACATTAGATGAGTGCGTGCTATAAGGAGCTACTTTAGAAAATCAAGTAACAGTATGCCTATAATGCATTATGCGTGCTTCAAATTATAATAGTAATATATGCTTAATTTAGAAAAACATTACATAGTATAATAATACAGTCTTATATTTTCTGTGATTCCACCAAACAGTTCTTGGGCACATCATACTCTGTGGATCATACTTTTCATCCTGGACTCATCTGTCGTGGTTGGCTTAATTCAGGCATGTCCAGAAGCCAGAGAATCTATACGGGCCTAAGGATCAATGCTGAACATGCAGACCTATTAGAGTGATGCTTCCTTCTCTACCACAGGCAGAGATGAATTGACAAGATCCCCTCTGAAGTCCTGGTAGGACTGAGAATCAGCTGACTGTTAGGAGGGCCAACTCTGTAATTCTTTTCTAATTTTCTTCTTTACTTCTCCAACCCGTTTTACTGACTTCTCATTCTTGCTTCCTGCATCAGCCCCTAAGAAAACCTACCTGTACAAAAATCTCTTTTATAGGACCTGCTCTTAGAAACCTTCAGACAAAGGCAGTTGATTCACAATAGAAGTTTACGTTTCACTCAGATAATTCAGAAGTATACAAGTTCTATTTATCAGAAAGCTTGTAAGAGGTTGTTTTGATTCCTCACACTGTGTGGCAATGGCTAGCTTGAGAACTTCAGCATGCCATCTAGGGGACCTGTGCACCTTTCCTCCCTGAGTTTACCCTTCCACATTTCATGAATAAGTCTGGAATCACAAGCTTTACCTAAAAGCAAGAAGGGATGAGAAACAGCCTGCTGTGTGGGCTTTACTCAGCACAACTCTAAGTTAAGAACCACATATTTTAGTGAATAGCTAGCCACTTCCACTTCTAACATTCAGATCATAACATTTTAGAAAGAAAAATGAAAGAAAGTTGAAATCACCTAACACCCCATCATTTAGAGTGAAACAGTTTTATTTTATTTGTGCCAAAACTTGTTTCTACCTGGTATTGCTTTTCAAATGTTTAGAATTCCTGAAATAATTACAGGTTTATATCCTGCTCAGTTCTCTGAGCATTCTTTGTGATCACTTCCTAATTTCGTTTATATAGCTCTTAAGATGCTAGGAATGCTGAACTGGAAGTAGAATACTATGTATTAAGTAGAGACAAACCAATATGCTCAGATGTGACTCACAGACTCTAGAGGTGATACAGCCTGGTTATAAACACTCTAGTATATAAACTCATGATGACTCTGGTGGACTGTTGGAATGTGGCCACCAAAGACTGTGTCCCAACCTCAGCCATGTAGTTTAGTTTATATTTTGTGCTTTCAGAGTCTACTGAAAATACATATGTTACTTTTGACATTTGATGTTATAGAAACGAAAGACAAATTTGTGTTTAATGAACTTGTCAATGGTAATTGCTACCAGTTCAAAGCTTTAACGCACCGCTACAGAGAAGAAATTGGAAGTCATGATGATATTCTCACTGTTCACAGCAGTGTCCCTCTGAGTCAAGTCTGCAGGCAGTCATGGAGTTTATGAGGAGTCATAGGATTTATCTTCTAATCACCAAGGAATGGGAGAAAGGAAAGCTTATCTATAACTAGCAATGTTGAAACATCTGAGGATGAATAAGCTATTCTGCTTGCAGTAAGAATTCTTTCATTCTCATGTCTAATGTAAACATTAAGATTTTTCTCATTGGATTGCATATCAAATTCAAGCAGAGAAAACTCAACTCTAGGGGGCTGATTCTATCTATTCTGTTTAATCCAAAGTTCTTATGTGAGTAAATATTCAAAATCATCTCTCTGTGAACTCGTAGCCCCAAAGAAAATTCCTACCATTGTTCTACCGCTATGCATTATACATAAAGTACCATGGGAATTCAAGGAGAAACTGTGACATCCATTAAAGATACACAGAGAATGAAGCAGGATTCTCAAGGTCTTCCTGGAGATGGTTAAACCTACTTAACAGGGATACACAGTGCATTTAATGTTCAGTTACATGGAGGATGACAGATGACTGAGAACTTGCTTTAGATTCAAAAGAACTGTTGTGAACACCAAGGATGATACTTAAAAAGAAAGTGCCCTGGCAAACTTTCTTCATAACCCTTAAAATGAGGCTAACAACATGAAGTCACTATGGAAGCTCTGTGAGAGATGTACATCACAAACCATGCAAATTACATATCACTTATTTAATATACATGTGAGTATATATATGGTATATGTGTACATGCACATATGTGTGCAGGTACTCATGGCTGTGTCTGCATGTAGAGGCAAGAGAAAGATATCAGATGCCATCCTGTAATACTTCTCACCTTACTCTCATGAGTCAGGGTGATTTCATGGAACATGGAGGTAAGTTGGTGGCTTGCAAGTCCCAACAATTCTCCATTCTCTGTCCCCCACAGCTCTGAGGTAACAGGCTCAATTGTGACCACACCCATCTTTTTATGTGAGTGCTGATGATCTGAATGGGTGCAGCAGAGACCCTCACATACTGAGCCATGTTCCTAGCACCTGGAAATTATTTTGCAGGTTTTTTTCCCCTTAACAAGAACTCCCAACCTGCTACCCAATTTTGAAAAATGCTAAATACATACTGGATGATATTTGAAAAATTATCTCAATTCCTGAGGCATCTGAGGATTTTAACATTTTCTTTAGCAAATTTTGAAGACTTTGACAAATATTCTTAAAATGTACATAAAAAATAAAAGTTTCCAAAGACCTAAGTCAATTTTCAAAAGAAGAGCAAAGAAGTGGGACTGTTCCTATCAGTCATGAAGATAAAATTATAGTAATAAAAAGTGATGCATTTAAGCAGTAGTGGACATATTGACTAGTAGGTGAGAGAGGATTTAAAGACTCTTACAAAGAGTATAAAGATTTTAAAACTTGAATGTGTTTATAAGTATCAAGTTAGTACGTATTTGTGCTGGAACTACAAACCAAAGAGGCAAGAGCAAATCTCCTAATGGATGGTACTGGGAAGACCAAATAGCTGTACATGGGAAAATAATACTGAACCTCTGCCTCATCTAGGATGGCTTAGGAGCTTAGACATACAATATTAAAAAATCATCAAATGATAGCTTTCAAACTTAAAGAACTATAATCTTGTGCTAGACAGACTTTATAAACTATAAGGTTTTAGAAAGGGGGCAATTTTTAATACGAAAAATATAGTTTTTATTGGAAATGATGTCATATGCAAGGCTATCAGACGAATCATATTTTAGGTGCTATTTGGAATGACAAATTATGATTATCCAACATCTCAAATCTGTAGGAGTGATATCAGCAAGACAGCAGACTAAAAAGTCCCAACACTCATTTCCTTATCCCCTAAAACAACAGAAACAGTAAAGACATAACTAAATCCCAACAAAAGTAACTATGGTAGACCGCCAAGGTATACTAAAGTAGTTGCAGAAACCATATGAGCAGAGTCACCAAGATGACTAGAGAAAAAGGACAGGGAACACTTCGGCTGAGCCAACTCCATTTCTCAGTTAAAAGGACATCAGCGTGTCTCATCGTTCCAAAAACCCTGGAGAGGAAGTTCCATAGACTTTTACGGTGCTGAGCCTATCCAAGATAGAATTCGTGTTGTTGCACTTGTCAAAGAGAAGGCAGCTCTACATGGCTGGAGCTGATACACTACTTCTCCATCCCAGGCACCAGAATTGCTTCTTTAATATGCCCAAACCTGAAAATTGCTGTCCCAGTCCATTCCTGGGCCCTGGTTGCTACTATGCACCCTCTGTCGAGGTTCCAAAATAAGTACTGTTTTCCTTGGTTTGAGAGGCCACTGATTCATGTTTCTCAGGGCCAGCCTGTTGCAGAGTAGTTTCATCCTCAGCACCTTAGACGCTATACCCCATACCTCCTCACTGAATCTGCATTTGTGCTATGTCTTATAAATTCTATTGCTTCATGCCAGCCCTCAGGACATAGTCTACTATGCTCTATTTCACAAAGTCTGGAATTTGTTCTTGGACCCCTCAAACCCAAGACAACAGTAGCTAATTCTCCCAAGGCTATACCACTTCAGGGCATTCCCATATTTCACTGAGTGTGCCTATAGCTCTGGATACAGTTATGACAATATTTCTAAAGCTTCTGATGCAAAAGTTCTAACTTCAGAGCCACTACTGAAGGCACTGTCCTGGAACCTGGTACAGTGTAACTGCTGTCAGGAGGCTATTTCAGACCAAGAACATGTAAGAATTCATTTGATAGGGAATTGTCTACATAGAAAGAATATGGAGGACACCCATCTGTGAGCCCAATGGTACTTCTCTGCTCCTGTTAGTGGCATAAACATCCACAATCCTGACCCCTCAGGGAATGACAGTGAGTTTCATGGCAATGATACTGCTGTAATTCCCACACCACAACACACATCCAATCAGTGCCTTTATGCACATAAACAAGTGACAAGGTTTACCCATTGAACTAGTCTATAAAATCTGGTAGAAGTGAATCCATTATTAAATATGTAGACATCACAGTAAAGCAACAAGAAACAAAAAAGAGAAGAAAATGGGACATTGAAGAAATTCAATATTTGTTTGATAACTGGCCCTAAAGGAAAACAGAGGCATAGATCATTTGAAAAAGAATGAAAATAATCAGCAAAATGAAAGAGGTAACATAGATTATTCAACCAAATTAATGAGACAATGCGTGAACAACCTAAGAAATATTGCAAAAATAAATTAGAATGTAAAAATATATGTGAACTATGTAATTTATTGAAATTTTAAAAGGCAATATTCAAACATCAATGGCAAATTGGATCAAGAAAAAAAGCGTGTGCAATCATGAAGATAAGTATTCTGAAATTATTCAGTCAGAGATAGAATAAAACAGAAATAGGGTAAACAAAGCTTAGACGAATGTATGGGGCGCAATTAAGCAAACCGAGGCATGTATTATGAAAATGTTGAAACTGATCAGTGCACTCCTGAAAAGGCATCAAGGAAGAAAATTTAAAATACTTGTGTTTGGGACAAGGGAAAATAGAAACACATGTCAAAAGTTGTGGGGTGCAACAACGTAGTTCTAAGTGGGAGATTTAATTGATAAATGCCTAAATTAAGGAAGAACAAATATTGAAAATTAAAAATCTAATTTGATACTTTAAGAATTAGATAGACGTAGTTAGCAGAATGCAGCAAATAGCCATGATGAGAGAACATAAATAAATGAAATAGATGCCAGGAAACCAATAGAGAGGATCAACAAAAGGAAGGTTGCTCTTGAAAACTAAACACATGTCGCAAACCTTTATGTAGACTAATAATAAAAGAGAAGACTCAAACAAATAAAATCTGAAATGAAAGATGCCTTAGACCTGATGCCACAGAAATGCAAAGGCTCATATGGACTACTTGGGAGAATAATATACTAGTTACTTGGATAATCCATATTAACCCCAAAGTAGTGGCAGAAAACAAAGGACTTCCCCAAACCATCCCGAGGGGAGTAGACTTGTTGGAATTCCAAAGAAATAATGTCCAGTTCTTAGGGTGGTCCATCCGAAGGATTTATATAAGAATCCTTCATGCAAGAGGTGGTGATAAAAAATAAGAAATGTTCTGCCAGGGTTGTTCTGTATAAGGGCATCAGATTACAGTGTTTGTTTGAAGGCTTAGGAATTTTGAATGGGACGGGGAAAACTTTTCTCAGTCAGCAATCTGTTTCAGTGTTTCAGACAATATTCTAGAAAGACTATCCCCATCTTGGGTTTTTCTCCAGATTGCTGCAAGCTCTTGGAGTAAGGCGTGCAGAAAATCAGTCTACGGAGTGGGCATGCCGCCCATTTTTGCTTAGTAAATTAGGGCTGTACTCTATCAAAAAGCTCATAAAATTAAAAATGTAAAAATATTTCCAAACGTACTTTATGAACACAACATTGGATACCAAAACAAACCGAGAATACTTTAAAGAAAAATAGAAAATATGAACCCAAATCTCTGATAAGTATAAATGTAATAATTCTTTTAGTGTTAATAAACCCGATATAACAGCATATCAAAAGAACCATATACTATGAGTGCATGTGATTTTTTTTTTCCCTGGGATGCAAGCTCACTTCCATCCACACAGGTCAATAAATATGATGACATGATATACACTGACAGAGTGAAACCAAATCTTATCATCACCTCAAAAGAGATGTGAGAATTTCATTATATTTTTTGAATAATTTAGAAATAGAAAGAATATTTGTCAGTACAGTAAAAGATGTTGAAGAAAAATCCACAATTAACATCATACAAAAATATGGTGTCCATTCACATAAATACTAGAAGCTGTATCTAGAGCTTTTAGACAAGAGAAAGAGACATAGGACATCCAAATAACAAATAAAATATTTGTTTGTAGATTGTGTGATTTTGTTTGTAGAAAAATAAGCAACAAAGTGGAAATGACAACACAATTTTGGTAAAAGTGCAAGGTAGAAAATCAACGAAAATTACTTATGTTTGTATATACTAAAAATGATGCATTTGAAAAATAAAATTACATAATTCCATTTACAATATCACAAAATTTTTGGAGTTCTTTCGAGTTAAGAAGTCAAAAGCCTGCAGACTGAAAATCACAAAACATTGATAAGTTGGTAATGGCAGAGATGGACATGACAGGTCCCCTAGTCATGGATGAGATGGGTCGTTACCCTTAACATTTCCAGAATATACAATGCAATCTAGAGATTCAATGCAAACTTTCTTATCAAAATTCCAATGCCACTTTTTATATAAATAGGAAAAAATAAAATAAAATCTATGAACCCACAAAAACTACAGAACTGCAAAAGCAATATTTTAAAAGGACAAAAACTATGAACATCAATTTAACTGACCCCAAAAATATATTGTTAAGGTTTTATAATTAAAGCCATACAGTATACAGATAAAATTTTTAAACTATTTTAATTGATGTCAAGGAAACACAACAGGGAAAACATTGTCTCTTCAATTAATGGTATATATATGCAAATAATGAAATTAGATTATTCCCTTACACTACATTAAAAATTAGTATAAAATTAAATAATTAAATGTCACATCTAAAGCCATACTTTTCTAGAAGAAATTGTAAATTAAAATATCTTTGACATTGATCTTGGTAATTGTTCTACAAATTACTCTAGGAGTATGACTAAAAGAACAAAAGTAACCAAAGCAAAAAACACCATGTAGAGTTGTATCAAAGTGAGCATCTTCTGTATAGTAAAGGGCAGTACACAGAATGTGAGAAAATATAAATACCCCTAAACTCAATAGGGGGCAATATTCAGAATATGTGAAGATGTGATACAATTCAATGATACCAAAAGAGCCCCTCTTAAATTGAGTAAATGACCTGAAAGATATTTGTTAAAGAATACATAAAAAGGATCACCAACACTACACAAAGATTTAATATGGCCAAACTTCAGAAAAGGGAAGTCAAAGACACTATAAGGTGTTACCTCACATATGTCAGTGTACGTATAATAATTCATATAGAAATAGGGCATGTTTAGAGTATACACAAAGAATTGTAGAGACACTCTCCTTCCTTTCCTATTTTGAAATCTGTTTTGTCTAAAATTCATATAAGTACGCCATATTTCATTGATTTATGTGGCTTTTTTTCTCCATCCTCTTAGTCTAAATTTGGGTCTTTTATTTGCAGTGGGCTTTTTAAAGAGAACATTTAATTAGTTTTTCCCCATCTACTCAGATTAGAAATTAACATGTAAAACTGGACTATTCTCATTAAAACCCATTACTGACATACTTAGATTAATTTATATCATAATGATAGGTCTTATTATTTGTTGCTTGCTTTACATATTCCTCTTTCTTGGCTATTTATTGTATGTTTTCTAAAGAAATTTAGTCTCTGACATATCTCAAGATTGGGAAGTTCAAGGATATGGTGTCAGGATCCAGAGATTGGTAAGATTCCAGTCTCTGCTTCCAAGATGTCATCTTGACTGTTTGATTTTCTGAAAAGGAAGAACATTGTTCACAGAGCATAAGGAAAGGAACTTACTCCCACAGGCCCTTCTCATAGTGTCTTTATCTATTTGCAAGGGGGGAGCCTTCTGATCCAATGGTTCCCCAAAAGCCAAGCATCCCGCTACTATTGCATTGAAGGTTAAATTTTCAACATGTGAATTTTGTTAGATGTATTCCCATCATAATTAGTTCCTCCTGCTGTTTGTTTTCCACTTCCCCATTATTGCTCTCAACATGATAAACAGCTACTTTAAATCCTGTGTTCTGTTAATTCTGACATAAGTAAGACATACCTGTCTTACTCTCTTGCTTCCTTTGTCATTTGAGATGTCCTTTAAAATATATTTTATTGATATTCTGAGAATTTCATAACAGTGTATTTAGATCATATTCAGACCTCTTTCCCTATCTGACACTTCCACCCTACTTCATATTCTCCACTATTTTGTTAAGGCCTAGGAAATCTAGTTTGTGTCTATAAATGCTCTTTGGTCTTATTCTTAGCTTGTTCACCCTTTGTGAGTCTCTGTGTCTATCACTGTCTGAGAGAAACAAGAACTGATGGATGCATTAATCTATGGGTATAACAGTAAGTCAGTAGGAGTCAGTTTAATACTATGTCTCTTTACATAATAATAGCAGTGGTACACTATCATTTGAGTCAAGAGACAACCTACAGAATGGAAAAAAAAATCTTTACAGACTATAATATCTAGATATACAAAGACCTCAAAAAACTAAACATCAAAACATACAAGCTGCCAAATTAAAAATTAGGCGAAGGAACTAAACAGAGTTCTCAAAACATGAAACAAATAAGGCTGAAAAATATTTTTTTAAATGTTCAACATCTTTAGCAACCAGGGAAATGTAAATTAAGACTACTTTGAGATTTAATCTTTCCTCATTCAGTATGGCTAAGATCTAAGACCAAACAATGACAAATGCTGGTGAGGTTATGGGTAATGGGTAAAAACTATTCTCTGTTGGTGGGAATGCAAACCAGTGTAGTCACTATGGAAATGAGTGTGGAGACTTTTCAAAACACTAGATATAGATCTACCCATGATCTACTCTAAGAACCTTTGGCATATACCCAAAGGACTCAGTATACTACTATAGATATACCTGTTCTTCCATATTCATTGCTTTCTTAATCACAATATACAGAAAACTGAAATAACCTAGATATCCACCAACTGAGTAATAAATAAGAACAGTGTGGTATGTTTATCTGGTGGAATATTATTAAACTGTTAAGAAAAATGAACATAGGAAATTTGCAGGTAAATGGTTGGACTGAAAACAATCATCCTAAGTGAGGTAACCCAGACTGAGGAAGATAAATGTCTCTTGTTCTTGCTCATAAGTAGATGCTAGCTTTGAATCTTAAGGCAGGTATGGTTCAATTGGAAAATTCATAGAGGTCAGAAAATTAATAAGGGGCATTGGTCTGTGGGGATTGTTTGTGGGAGGCGAGATAGAAGGCAGTGATATAAAGGAGGGAAAGGGAATAATGGAATAGGAGGCGTTAAATGAGATAAGGGATGGGAAGTTAGAAGAGGGACTATGAGGAAGAATAGCTAACACTAAGGCTTTTGAAAAAGTTATATGGAAATCTACAAGTACAAACTTCTTAAAGTCAATATACAAGAAAGCTTAAATGGAGTTACCCTATGTGTGTAAAGAGCAACAATACCCCTACCAGATACAATAGGCTAGCAAATAAAAAGTCCAGTATCAGGAATGGGCTCCCTGTTTTGGAGATGTTGATGGGGGGGGTGTTCCTATAAACCCCAAACAATAATAGCTTTGCTTATCCTGCAAGAATTTGATGCTATGATCCTATGGCTAAAGACAATACATACGTGAGTTGCAGAACAAAGAAGGAGAAATCATATTGGTAGTGACCACAGAGCTTCATCTCTACTGGCTAGCTTACATGATACTGGAAGGTGCCATGTGTTGGAAACAAGGATAGCAGCCCTAGGGTGAAATAAGTCTAAAACCTAAAGTCCCGGCTACAGTCTTTGTTGAAGAATGGGGCACTTTGAAAACAGCAGCCCTCAAATCCCTGTCTTGCAGAACACTACAGGGCTAGCAGGAGGAAAGTGGCCAGGTTAAAAGTTAAAGCTCCTAGCTCTGAGGGAAATCATCTTGGTCAACAGCCCTTAGCCCACTTCCTCATCCTAAACAAATAACTCAGCAATCACTAGCTAAAAGAATAGGCAGGTTAAAGGTTTACTACTGGGCTAAAAGCTAAAAGTTTACTATGCTTTTAGCCCTAAGAAAGAAGATATTGTGGCCAATAAATTACTAGATAGGCACTGGTAACCTTGAGTAAAAGTTCAAGCATCCTGCTTTACAAACAGTCCCTAGCTAGTACTAACTAAAAGCTATATGCCCTGTTTCTTGTCTCATTGTGCCATAAATCTTTGTATGAAACTGCCAAACCCCACATGACCGCCAGTTCCTTATAATGTATAAAAACCTTCTGAATTTTTAAATAAATGGCTTGCTGTAAAGAGACACTAGCCCCAGAGTCAGAACTCTGCCGCAATCGGTATTGCAGTCACTGGGCAAGGCACCCCTGCCAAACAAAAAAATGGCCTGTAAGATATGTCTACTGATACAATAGTGGCAAAAATGTTAAGGAACTCACTTACCACTTTCTGATTGGATGCAAAGTCCACTTGATAAGAAGGAACCCATATCTGGCACTGTTATCTGGGCCAAAACCTGTGGCTAGACAGGTCATAGGCCATAGGGAGATGGGCTTTCTTCATTTTGAAAGTGTCCTTACTTTTTGTTGAAGGTCAGGTGCTGTACACTAGGTATTAGGGACAGAGTACATCAGACTTCGTATGAAGTACTGGTATCTGACTAAATTAGATTGCATTTAATATTTGCATTTTGTGACAGACGCTTGTATTCCTCCATTGTTCTGTTATGTTTTATAATATATTTCTGTGGATTCTGGGTTTCTGCTACTGCGCATATTTTAGAGTCTGTGTCTTTCAGCTCTTTCACTTGCATTATCACTTCGAGGAGCTTTGTTGAAGTGCTGGGAAACGAGTGATATTATGATGAAATCTACTGAGCCTGTATTTCTGGGCTGTGGCTTTCAATTTGTTTATAACTAACTCCCATTCTTTTTAGTGAGTTAGGAAGTCTTCACAGATGCCGAAGAAGATAAATATCCCTCTCGTTGGTGGACAAGGGCCTGAGAAAGGCTCTCCCATGGGAGACTGAATCTGCATTGCGTAGAGTCAGCTCACAGTTGTTCTCTTCCATTCGTACTGCAAAGGCTGTAAGTAGATCTTTTTCATGCCTCTCTATGAGAACCTGGTAAGGTTTGGTGAAGGTAAAATTCATGAATGGGATGCTAAATCTATTAAGATTGTGACCCAAGAAATTTCTCACACCTATACTAATCTCTTTTTCCTACTAATATTCATCAAAGTTAATTACATATTCCTACAAGGCAATGGTTCCACCAGCTTCTGTCCAAGCACAGAATATATTTTATATTTGCCTGTCTCTCCACGTTAAGAGAATGGCTTGGAATGGGGAGGTGGCTCAGTGGATAAAGTGTTTGTTTTACGTATGTGTGAACTTGAGTTCAGTTTTCTAGAATTCACATAAAACCAGATACACTAAAATGTCATCTTGCTCTCCTTCACCGATGTAGGAGGTGGAGACAGAATTCCTGGAAGACTGCAAGTTATCTGGCCTGATGGACACAGAGAAAAGATCAAGAGGCCCTTTCTCAAACAAGGTGAGGGCCAATATTCAAGTTTGTCCTAGGATCGCTACACATGCACAATGCATTGGGGCACTCACAGGCTGACTCTTATACACATGAAGTTGGTTACACACACTTACACACACATGCAGCATACAGAGACATGCAAACATGCAGAAATATTGTGTCTGTTTTGTCCTGAAACCTTAGTTCTCCAGTGAGAAAATTGTTATATTTTTGTTGTTCTGCCTCTTCTTGTTATAAAATTAGATACTGTAATTTTATAGTCTTTATATGTCAGATCTAAATGTATCTAACATTATATTTGCCATCCCCAAGCTGTGTAATAACTGCATTATTTGGATACCTTGTGCGTGGTGAAATGTAATACAAACAGAATGGAGACCAAAGGCATGTAAATGAATAAAACAAACCAGAAATGTCTGATACATTAAAACAAGACAGCTGACTTACATTACCTGATGACTGTAGTCCATTGTGAGCTGAGAAAAATGATTAATTCAACATATGTATGAAT
Source organism: Nannospalax galili (assembly GCF_000622305.1). Lineage (NCBI taxonomy): Eukaryota > Metazoa > Chordata > Mammalia > Rodentia > Spalacidae > Nannospalax > Nannospalax galili. The sequence continues at coordinate 4,125,799 of NW_008338996.1, read as the reverse complement.
GACCCACAAATGCATATATAGAATTGTTCACTAGGAATACAATCTATAAACCTACATTTTAAAATATAATCAGCAGAATGCTTGAAAATAGACACATCGGTTTCTGATATCATGCTCCTTACATCTGACCTGTTTTTAAAAAATATTTTATTTATTATTTTTGTGTGTATGAGTGTATTGCCTGCATGTATGTGAGTGCACCCATGTTGTGCAATGCCACAGAGGTCAGAAGAGGGCATCAGATTCCCCTGGAACTGGAGTTAAGGATGGTTTGTAGCCACCATGTGGGTGCTGGGAACCGAACCCAGGTCCTCTGCAAGAGCACTGCTCTTAACCACTGAGCCATCTCTCAAAACACTGACCTCAGTCTTTTATGCCCTATCATATTCCCCTCCCTTCCTGATCTCTAAAACTCTCCCTCCATCTTTCCACTCTCTCTTTCTCCACTCACCATAGTCAACAGCTGCCCATGTTTCATATCCTGTGGAAGCTCTAACACTTTGGTACTTGACAGAAGCAACTGGTAGACCATATGGAGAGGAAGCCAGTGATGCCTTGCCTGGGGAAAGGGTGTTCAGAGGGGAAAGAAGAAGAAATGTAGGCATCGGGAGACTTGGATAAAGGTTACTGAGAGAAATATCAAGTAGGAAAGAAGCAAGAACAGCCATATCACAGTTCCTGTAAGACCTCTGGATAACCAAACCCATATGGGATACTTAAAGCAATAAACCCAGAATCAGAATCAGTGAGGGTCAGTGAGGAGGCAATAGAAATATGAGAGAATGAGCTTTTCTTATGACAACTGCTTGCTCTGAGTAGAGGATGAACCAACACCTGCTCTCCTATGTCTCAGCTCTGGTTCTTAAATCCATTCCTCTTCCCACACTGAGGATGACCTTAGGTCCCAGAGCTAAGTTGAAAGCACAAGTTAAAACTGTTAAAGTCTCTGACAAAGTACAGTGCAAAAAAGCAACTTGTTGGGTGTAGGCAGGAGTGGACTGGGAGTCAATGGACTTGCCTTTGGGTCCTGAAACCTCAGTCACCCTTGGTGTAACCTTGAACGAGCAATGTAATCGCTCTGGGCCTTTGTTTCTTCATCCTATTAGATTTGAAGAAATACGTTTTAGTCACATAAGTTAAATAAAAGAGAAAAGAAAGAGGCTTAGCAATTAATTATTTTTCTGAAAACTGAGTATTGATCTGTAACATGATGTAACTCTGACAAAAGTAAGGTGATGTTAGACTGCCTAAGGAGGGAGATGCCTGTTCTTTTATTCTATACTGATCAAGTCAACTGAAATGCAAAGACTGATTCTGAATCATATGTTTGGAGGGCATACTCAAGTAGTTAGTATTGCTCCTATTTTATAAATACTGAACTTCAAACGAAGAGAATCAATGTGTTTCTTTTGGTTATTCATTTGATGGTAGATAGAACCAGAACATCTTGGCAAACCTGGGTGTGACCAAGAACTTCAAAATGTGGAAAATCTGAGCTGCTGATTTTGAAGCTTTGACTTGAACCATTTCTGTTTTTTCTAGCATATTAAAATTCAATTAGTGTGTGTGTATGATATACATACACAGAAAAAAATCAACAAATTAAAAAAAGTATTATATTTGAGGAGGAAGCATGAAAGTTTACGTCATGTTAATTAGTAGAGGTGATGAACATTACCATTGAAATATACCCGATGACTTTATAGACATGCACAGGTACCAAGGATCTGAGTGCAAACGGTTATGACTAGTAATAATCAGATACATACAGATTAGAGGCACATGCACCAACATCTCAGTATTAGTAGCAAAAACAATGAGTCTTTCTATAAGAAACAGTATATTTTAGAATGAATCTTTTTTCGAGGGTTAAAAACTCATTCAATTTTATGTCTTACAGGGCTTATACTGAGTTCAATATTGTATAACTATATTGATTCAACAGCAAACCTAGAAATTTCATAGCCACTTTTGAAGGAGCTGTGTCTTTGTTCTGGAAACTTGGGCATGTTAAAGCTGTAATGATATGCTTCTTCTAAGAAAAATAAAAAATAATATTAAAAAATTCAATTAGCCTGTGGTGCTGTTCATGATGGTTTGATGGTTAATAGTGATTACCACCTTGAGAGAATCTAGAATCACCTAGGCGATAAGACTCAGGAATGTATGTGAAGGATTACCTACATTTAATTGGATTAGAAAGATCCCCTTAAATGTGTCTAGTATCGATCTGTGGGCTGGGGTTTCAGAATGAATAAAGGAAGCAAGTTGAGCAGAAACATTCATGGGTCTTTGCTTCCTGGGTCTTTGCTTCCTGGCTGCAGATACACTGTGACCGGGCACTTCCTGCTTCTGCCACCATGGCTGCCCACACATAGTGGACTGTATCCCTGGAGTTGTAAACTCTTCCTTCCTTAAGTTGTTTTTTTCAGGCATTTTGTCCTGCTGAAGAGACACATAACTAATTTGGATCAGTAGTGTTTCAAATTTAAATTTCTTATCCACTTAAACTCTTTATCCAAATGTGATAAATATTGAGAACATGTGTTGCACAAGTTTCTAACTATAAAGGAGTTTTGGAGTAATTTATTTAAGAGATAAGAGAACCTGTGCCTGGATGCTGACCTGAGAAAAACAAGACCAAAGTTCAGCTATCTCTTCCCAACAAGAAAGTAAATTGGTTTGCAAAAATGACTTTCTTCTGCTGAGTTCAGATTCAGTTCCTGAACTCTGCAAAGGGACAAGAAGGAATGAATTTAATTCCGAAGCATAGTTTGAAAAGGGAACAATCTTTTTCCTTTGGATTTTTTGAAGCAATGAAGAATTCTCAGACATATCAGGAAGGCAGGATCAACTGTTCAGTCTCCCATGCTCTGCTTTGACCTTCTGTCAGTTTCATAGTGGGGAGTTTCTCAGAAACCAGAGCAGAATGCAAGCAAATTTTAGTAGTCCAGAAAGCTGTCGTCACAAAAGTGTCAGCATCATCTCTCATAACTAGGACCCAAGGAGACATTGTTTTCACTGAAAGAATTGTCTGAGGAAACCTGAGGGTCAGGAAACCCAAGTGATTTTCATATTTCTAGTTTAGTGCTTGCTCAAAGATGAACGTGCAATTTTGGCATTCTTCAAATGATTATATATGATGCTTGTGATGTTTGAAAGAATTTTTAAAAGAGAAAAGTGTTCTCAAAACATCTGCCTTCTCTTTATAAAACTCAGACTATAAACAAGGGTTCTTTCCATAGTCTATTTAGTGCCACATTCTCTCAAAGATTTGTGATTTGTGTGTTAGTGTTCTTGCTATTTAAAATGACTTCCACGTATAGCTCTGAATAGTTGTCCAGTATTTCTAAGATCTTGAATGCTACAGTGTGCCCGAGAAGGGAAAATCATGTGTTACAAAGCTTTGTTTAAACATGAAATATAAAAGCTGTTGCCATTAGTTCACTAAACATGAATCAAAAGTGTGTTAAATGAGGTGTTTTGAATAGAAACGCATTTGAAACATGGTTGTGTATTGATTAGTGGAGGATCCTGTATGGACAGAGGTTTATAAGATCGTAACCTTGTGCTTTCTGATGGTAATGGATCAGCATTCCCTAATTTACAGTTAGGAAAACTTTACAGCATAACTCCCATACATGGGACACAATCATGTTTTTACTTTAAGTCATTTGATTCTGTTTATTTAAATAAAATATGCTGAATTTTAAAAATGTGTTTAAAATTAGAAAGGGCAAAAGCAAGGGGTTTGTTTTCTACCAAAAACTTTAAAGGCAACTGCCTGTACCCTTGAACTGTGAGCCAAAATAAACCATCCTTTCTTAAGCTGCTTTTGTCAATGTATTTTTGTCACTGCATAAAGAAAGTCACTTATATAGCAACCTCACCAGACTAATATCTAGGCTTACAGTTTTTATCTCTTAAAAAGACTACACCTTCTTACTTAGTAACCTGCTTTTGAGGAACCAAATGAAAGAGTCCTCTGAAGCCCATAAAGAACATCACAATATGAATGCGGGATCTCCGCAATCATTGCTGTGGCCACTTACTGACAAACTGTGAGGATTACCAGCTATTCTGATCTCCTTTGGTACTGCAGTTCCATCTGTCAGAGTTAAAAAAAAAAAAAAAAGAACCATTTAATATGTACCTCCCAACCCCATTACTCACTAATAATGAAAAAATAATGACCTTTTTTCCTATGTTGGTGAATATTTTCCCTGTCAACTCTGATATGCTCATAATGTGTACAGACAGATTATTTATGACCAGGGAAATTAAATATTATTTCATTTCTCCTAATACAATCTGTAGCGTCTCCCAGCTTCCAATTCCTTCCCATTAAGGTTATTGTCTTTTCTGCTCCAATTGGCCGTGTGCTGTTGGGCTGTAACAGCTCTGGCAGAATGCTCACAGCATAATGGAGGTTGGAGAAAGGTGTCATTTGCAAGGCTGCCTTCCCTGTCTCATCTAAATGAAGACATTTGGTCCCTGCAAGTCAAAACCCATTTTGATGAGTCTAGACACATTTTGGACTAATGGAAAAGGACAGTGCCAGTTATAATGGGCTTCCTGAGCTGGGCTTTCTTGCTCAGAATCACAGCATCTCAGAATTGGAAGAGGGATTTGAAGCCATGTGCTTCAAGTACCTCTCTCGTTTTCTTCATGGGGGAAACTGAGTATCAAAGAAAGGTTTTTTTCAAGGAACTCTCTAGTAACAGAGCATATTTTGGGGATCAAGCCTGGTTCCATGTGTTCATATATTCATTAACTATTCTGGTTGATTTACTTAGATCACAGGTAGGAAAACCTCTTGTAGTGTTTGGAGATAAGAGTCTTCCCAAACACAAAGCATGCCTTCAATGCCTCTGCCTCTAATTATCCTCTTCCTCCAGGCATTTGCCTTTGTGTTCCACAAGGAGTAGGCTAGGGTTTGGGTAGACTGCCACAGAAACTCAGCTTTGCTTCGGTGCACCTGCCTTCCTCCTTTCCTTTGATAGGCAACGATTCCTAATTTCAAACCCTCACATTTCAAGAAAAACCTCAGTGTCTTCTCCAGGAGAACCCCTACTAAGCCACAAAGGAGATAAACCGTAAGAAGAACTTGTTCCTTCCCTATTTTCATATATATTCCCAACCGTCTATTTGTTAAGATTTACAAACTTCTAATGTGTACAATGGAGTCTTTGCCAACTTACAGCCACCAGATAAGTCACTGAGTTGGAAAATTAGAAACAATCATGTTAAGCGAACACTAAACACAGACCTCTGTGCCTCCCCAACTAAACAGTAGTAATGTAGACCCTGCTTATGTCCAACTCTTTGCCTTACTCCCCAAGGGGAAACACAAATCTGACTATGTTGTCTTGGACTTAAAATCTCTTAGTCTGGCACTGATGCAGTTCATATAAAGATTCAGTTTCATGTGTACTCCTCATCAATTTACTCAGTAACATTTGTTTCTAATACATTATTTGTTATGTTTCTTTTCTTAAGATCTACTTTTAATTTTATAATTTTTGTTGAATTTTAGCAAATTGTATAGAATATATTTTGATTGTATTTAGACACTCTCCACTAGCTGTACCCTTCTTAATCCTCCCCCCACCAGATTTCATGTATTCTGTCATATATGTTAAGGCCTATGGAGCCTAGCTTGTGTCTCCAAATATCCCTCAGTGTGTACCTATCCACTAGAGCCTGCTTAATCTATGCACTGTCACATACTTAGAGAAAACCAACTCTTCCTATTTCATTACTTATCAGTTTCCAATAATTCCTGAACTAATATTGGGGCTTCTTACCCATTTTCCCACTTCTATGCTGTGATTTTGTCTGACATGAACTTGCATGGTCTTGTGCATGTTGCTACCATTGCTGTAAGTTCACACAAGTAAATTCCCAGCTGTCTGGATCATTGTTTCCTTGTGGTTATCCACCACATACAATCTTGCTACATCCTCTTTTGTCATGCTCTGTGAGCCTTGGCTGGCAGAGGTTTGGTATAGGTGTCCTATTCAGGGATAGGACACGGCAGCCTCTTATTCTCTACACCTGGACTAGTTGTGGCTTTCTGGGTTAATCACCACCTGTTGCATGAGGAAGCTTCACTGATGAGAGCTGAGAGGTGCATTAATATTCTTCTTACCCCCTGTTACACTATGTTCCCTGAGCCTTACGTGTAGAGGTGGTATTGTAGATGTGTTTGTTTGGGCTGGACACCTTATAGACACATATTCTCTGCTTTTGATCAGTTGTAGAACTTCTGTAATAGCCTCCCTTTGTCATAAAGCTTGTTTACGAATAGTGAGAGGTACACATATTTGCAAGTATAGGATATATATTTGGAATCTAGTAAGAAAATATATTGGTCTAGGGATGTGACAAAAAATACTGATTGGCTCTTAGTATCTTAAACACAGGTGATCTTTCTCATAACCTCATATTACTTTTTCATCCTCACCGTATCATCTTGGGGTGGCTGAATCAGTCTCATCCTTGGCAAGTTATTCATCATTTCCTCAAGATTGCTGCAAAGCTTCGTGCAGACTTCATGCTGCAAATCCTAAGACAGGCTGTTCATGTTGCTTATTACGCATGGAATAATTTGCTGACAATTATCAACACAGAGACTTAAGCAAGGAATGACTTACTCTACACAAAAATCCCAAGCTCTGTAAGATAATGAAATAAAGGGCTAACTTCTCAGACAATGATGTTGTTGATGACTGGGTCTACTTCATTTGCTTACCAAGAAATATTATTATTTTGATTATATATTTAGTTGGTCATTTATTGCATGCATTCTTCATTAGAAAATAAGTTCAAAATGATCAAGAGGACCCATGTTTTCCTCAATCTATAGGCCTAAATTGTGCCTGCTATGCTACTAGTGTCCTGTTTATCAGGGAAGGCATATGGGTAGCATCTGAGCTGGACTGTAAAATAAACATAGAATTTAAATACCAATCTGTGAAAGACAAGCACTTTTATATGGGAGGAAGTGCAAATTCATGTCTAAGAAATGATACAAAAAGCACTTATTTAAAAATAATGTGCTCATAGACACAATGTGCTAGAATGACACTTGACACAAAAACATTCGGAAACATTTGCGTTAGCATTCTCATCATTCTTTTGCTAGGCTGTAATGCTCAGCAGAAATGTCACTCTAATGCACTGACTATAAAGTGTAAAAAATAGTAAGACAATTTTTTAAAAGAATCAAAGTTTGTAATTAGCTTGTATGGTTGGGGAATTCTCAGAAAGGATTTGGGTTTTCTGACTTTTGAAGTTCTTTCTAGCCTTGCAATGTACCAAGAGACGATGGGGAAAAACAGCACTGAACGACAACAAATCAAGCACATCCCACAGCCCAGGAACAAAGTGACAGACAATAGGTCTCACCTGTCCTTTTCTTCTGGAAATTTCTACTTCTCATCACTGCAAAGATCTTTTGAACAGATGCCCTGAGAGGCCGAGGGAGTCAGACACAGCTACCCCATGAATGCAGTGGCTCGTTTCTAGTATTTCTACTTCTCATCACTGCAAAGATCTTTTGAACAGATGCCCTGAGAGGCCAAGGGAGTCAGACAGAGCTACCCCATGAATGCAGTGGTTCGTTTCTAGTGCAGTCACGGGAGCACAAATACTTGATGCGCTTTTGGAAATTCCCTCTTTGCATCTCAAGGCAGTCATGGGTAACTTTTTACAATTTTGGGGTGGGGGGCGGTGGTGGCAGAGAAGCTGCTTTTTGCAATGAGCAGTGATAACTGCAGAGACTCACAACTAGTCAAAGTGTTACAAATAAGTGTCTGTTGAATGCTCAGCCATAAATGGAACATTACTCCCATCTGAAACTCAGAGAACATCACAAAAGTGGAAGCAGAAAGAATGTAAGAGTGGAATTAAGGGAAGGAGTGTTGTGGAATGCTGTCTTCTGGATATTACATGACCACAGTACTCTTTAATTCATAACAACTATGATACCTTACAGAAGACCTGGACAGGGTTGGGCCAGTCAACATCCAGCCATGATGGAAGGAAATTCTCACAAGGTCCTGTCCCTCCCTGAGTATCTATAAGCAGTTAGTGATTGCTTTTGGAGGGAGATAGTTTCTTTAGTTGATTAGCCAGTAATAAGGTACACATGATTCTGTAAATAACCTATTATCTACATTCCTATAAGCAACCCTAATGAAACACATTGGGTCATCAAAAATGTTTTAAATGGCATGGAATTACAAGGTGCTCTATTTGGAAAGAGGAAAGGGGCAGCAGAAGCTGGAGAAGTATAAAAAAAGTATTACCTTTGTGAAATGATTAAATTACATTATACACATGAATGAAAATGTTGCAGTGAAACCAATTATTACATATAATTAATGCATGCTAAGGAAGACATTCAAAATTGAATCACTTGTGTCATTCCAGATGACCAGCTATCTTTCCACCTGTTACTTGTCAGTGGCAGTGCTGATATTTTTGAGACAAGGTCTTGCTCTGTATCTTAGACTAGCCTAGAGTTCATGTCAGTCCTCCTGTCTCTGTCTCCTGAGTGTTGGGAATACAAGTGTGTCACCAAGTGTGTCACCATATCCAGTTGTATTTATTCATTTTTATTTTTTGTTTTCCTTTTAAGTAAGTAAGTGGGTGTTTTCTGTTTTATTTCCTTAGTAAACATATTTTGCTAATCTATTTTACATTCACAAAAAATTAAAAACTTCAGTTTTCTACTAAAATTATATGCAATTAGTGAAGCTTTGGGCTGTTAATTGACTTGGGGATTAGAGAAAATGTGGGTGTCAGAATAAAAAGCAAACAAATTAAAGGTTATTAAAATCACCTCCTTCTGTCATAAGATTTCATTTAGCTAATTTCTTATAAGATTGTCTTATTTTAAGTGTTTAAACAAGAACTTAACCTATATACTAAGAAAATCTCTGTAGCAGAGCTAAGTGTATCTTTGTGTCCAGAAGGATTTCCGTCTTTACTTTCCTGACAGCTATTTCTTATTCTAACAAGAAGCCATTCAACCTGGAAGACATGCCATCCTGGTTAGTTCTTCTAGGCCATACGTGTCACTTACAATCCTATTCTACCTATGGTCCACATTATCCTTCTTTTCTTCCATGAAATCACAAAATACGAACATAAATTAGTGTAGGAAATAAGTCAGAGAATCTTATGTACTGTTTTAATTTTTAATATATATATTTTTATTTTATGTGTAGAGTATATCACCTTCATGTGCATAACTATACCTATGCCATGCATGGAGGTTAGAAGAAAGCATTGGATTCCCTCGGAACTGGAGTTACAGGAAGTTGTTAGCCACCATTTGGGTGCTGGGAATTGAATGCTGGTTCTCCAAAAAAGCAGCCAGCGCTCTTAATCACTGAATCATCTCTCCAGCCCCATGTACTGTCTGTTTCTGACTTCAAAATTCTGAGAGGTTCACGGAGAAGTGCCTTGTTTCTAAAGATGTTAGAGGTGTCCCCTAGAACCTCAGATAATATACTCAGGACATTCAGATTTTATCTACTATCCATAGCATGCACATTTCCTAACACAACAAATCAGTATCTGGCACCTTCTATTCTGCAGAACATATGGGCATATGATCATCAAGACAAAAGCATTAACAAAGGGAATTCTAACTCTAGCTAATTTCTATTGAATATTTACTGTGATGCAACACTGTTCTGAAATGCCCATATCAACTAACTTGAACATTAGAACAAATCTAAGAAGTATTAAGTATATTAATTCCTAATATTTTTTTTTTGGTCTTTTTGAGACAAGGTCTCCCTGTAGCCCCAGGTGTCCTGGAACTCACTATGTAGACCAGGCTGGCCTTGAACTCACAGAGATCCGCCTACCTCTGCCTCCCGAGTGCTGGGATTAAAGGTGTGCGTCACCATGCCCGGCTTACTTATTCCTATTTTTAAAATGAATTAACTGTGTCATAAGGACTTTGAGTCAATATCAAGACATTAAGGTGTTTGAGTTCATACTATCAAGTGGTATAGTTGAGATATGAATATACAAAATTTGTCTCTAAAATGATGCTCCGTTAGTAGAATTGCTTCTGTGACTTGCACAAGAAAGAGAACAAATAAGAGCAGAGACCATTCGTAGTAGAGAGAACCCTTGTTTTCCTCCAGGAAAAATGTAATGATGTTAATCTACCTAAGTCTTAATTGACATCACCTATGTTTACCTATTTAGTTGTCATTTTCTTTAGTCTTGTGAATACAAAATTTTGTTTTATGTTTGGATTCTAGAGCATATTTGTGTATTTGTTCTTAAATTATAGAGAGTCCCTAGCCATCAGCCTATGTTTTGAGCTATAGACAGAGGGACTGTGGTCCTTGCTACTTTTCTTTAGAGTTCAAGATGCTGTTTGCAGTAGATATTACACCCTACTGCTCCTGTCCTTAATATTATTTTATCATTGTGACAGTGTGTTTCCCAATGCTTTGACTGTGATGGGTAATATATTCTGGGAGCAGACAGGTAATTCTTTAATTAGTTCTTGCACTCTTGCATATCATAAGTAGCCAAATTTCCTTCCTGGAATTTAAACAGAATATATGTTGCTTTTTACCACAACTGGGTCAGGGAATCTCTCACAAACTCTTCCTTCCTTCTTGAGCACCCTTCTTTGGTACCAGTCTCTGCATCAGTCATGGGCTTTGGTTGCAAACAATAGAAAGGCAACTCATACTTTAAGGAAAGTAAATTATTATAAAGTTGTTCCGTAGCTTACAGAATCACTGCTAAATTAATTCACCTCATTTTGCAAACATACAGTTGCCAAATGGATCTAGGTCTGGAAATTCTTCTCGGGGCTGTAAATACCTAAAACACGGTGGCAGCCAGTGGAGGGTCTCTGGGTGTTTCCATTTGTTGTACAAACCCCACTACCACGGGAAGCCAAGTGATACTGCAAGTGTGGATGTCCCCTTTACCATTCCTACATCCTGGTATCTCCGCCTTAGTTTTCAGAAGCCAGTTTTGTTATGGGTTGACTCACTGACTGACTGTCCGTAGGCCAAGTCCATGAGCATCTTTGTGCTTTATCGCCACTAAAGATGACCATCAGTTAGGTGTCATTCTACTTTTTTTTCCAAAATAGGAACAAATATTGAATATCAGAGTGTTCAATAAATGTCAGATTTCAGTGTCAGAAAGTAGTACTGAGATTTGAAAATTTGAGATGAGTAAAGGAAGCCATTATTATGAGAGACGAAATAGATGATCATTGAGCACCCAACCCACAAGGCGTTTCATGATGATTCCTCACATCCATCACCAACCTTAGTCCTAGCTAAGACATGATTTTCATTCTTTGGTTACAGATGTATTTTTTACCAGCCTAATATCTGAATGTTGCTGTAGGTTCAGTTCCTATCGTTTTCATGTCGGTTTTGTCTTTTGTAACTCAACAGAATAAAGCCGTTAAAATCCTTCACATTCACGTATGTAGGAAACTGAAATTCTCTGTGTCTTTTTCACATTGGGCTGAAAGAGAAATCCATATGCTTGCCATTTGCATGTGCTATCATCTATATTTAAACACAAGGTGGAAATGTTTGAGTGTGAGAGACAAACAAGGAGTTAGGAAGAAGGAAGAAGTCAGGACATTAGATCTGCTGACAGACCACTGCAGTATTTCAGAAGATCTCTTGAAATGGCAACTGAAATTGCCATTGGATTGATCTATTACATATTTTCAATTAATCATGATGGAACTATCTACAATGGCTGGATTTAATCTTGGCTATACATAGCAAAGAAATAAACATATCTTGTTCAAAACTAACTGATAAGGGCTGGAGAGATGGCACAGATGTTAAAGGCTAAGGCTAACAACCAAAACTTAAAAAATGATGGAATTGGTAAGATATGCCAACCAGTACATTAGTGGCATGAATATCATGGGGGGACCATATGCGGTCTGATTGGTTTTAAGGTCTGCTTCACAAGATAGAACCCATATCTGACACTGCTATGGAGTCCAAGAACCTGAGATTATACAGGCCATGGGCCCTGCGGAGAACCTGCTACTAATAATCCACTGGGTCGACATATATTAAAACGACTTGTGATTCAGTATTACTCTACCCATACACCAGTGCATCTCTTAACTCTCATCACAGAGTCCCACAACTCATCAACAAAAGTAATTATCACAGAGTCCCACAACTCATCAACGTGCAGACAATAAGAGCCTCCAGAGTGATGAACAGTAAGTGGGACACCTATATCATACTCCTCTCTCCAACGATCAGGGATCTTCATGGAAGAGTGATGCAGACGATCTGGAGTTGATGGGTGACTACAGGGACACAACTTACAGACAGCAGGACAGTGACACATACGAACTCTTGTAGCTCTGACAGCAAGCACAGGATCTGCTAAAGCTCATCCCAGAGAATATGCCAGCACAGATCTGAGCATGGTGTCCTACCCCTAACTCCATAACTAAGGAGTTATTGGCATATTACAGCTACTAGGTGCAGAATAGTCAGCTGTCTTTAAGTGTGTGGCCCATGGTATGTTGATCATGCCCCAGGATATGTTCCAAACTCAAGAGTATTTGGGTAAAATAATTGGATTCAATACGAAAAGTAAATAAAAAGATCAGAAAGGTAGGTATGTAGGGATGAGTAATGGATCTGGGAGTAGTTGTAAAAGTGATATGATCAAAATATGTTGTACAAAATTCTCAAAGAATTAAATAAAAAGAAATGTACTGTGTCCAGCACCAAGTGGCAGATACCAACTGGGAGTGTATTTTACTCCTTTGTATCCATTCCAAACTCTTTAAACATCTTGATATTACATAAGCTTCAGCAACTCTCTTCATGTGTAATCATGATTCTGGTAAGATTTCCTTTTTGTCCTTTAATTTAAAACCCAGCTTAAAGTCACTCCCAAAACTCAGTTACACGGTGTTAATGTATGAAGTGCTCAGATATTAAGTACTCTACTGTCCTTGGACCACTAGATGAAAGCTAACAGGTTTTGTTTCCTATCTTATCATTTATCCTACAGGCAATGAGGAGTAAAGTACCTTCTTGTAAGGACTAATTTTAATTCTTTGGCCAGAAGAGAACACAGATCTCTCAATCCTTGCATTTCGTTGAGGAGATAAAAATTTATCTTTTGTTCTTTTCTGTTTGTTCTTTTTTGTTGTTGTTCTTTATAGAACTAAATTTAGAAAAATTTTGAAATTTCTCTGACCCCAGTTCCCTCTTATCAAAAGAGAAGGAAACACTCCCATTGGTAGGATGAGATCAGCATGGTTCTTTCTGGATGCTCTTGGAAATCCCTCTCAGAATGTCCTTCACTCATTTGTAGTCTAAACTTACAGGGGATTGGATGATGGGGTAGACTCTCTACCTCCATGACTTTTTGTACAGCTGCTGCTGCAGATGAAGTGCCTCATTCTAATTCCATATTATTCTTATAATTCTGACATATCAATGTCTACCTGACAATGGTCGCACACTGGGGTGTCATTCATAGGAGCCCTGCAAACCCCAACCTATTCCATCTGTGACAGGAGTTTCACTGTACCACTCCTCTGTTCCCTGAAAGACACATCATCATCCAAGTAAACACATTTTTCCAGAAACATGGTAAGCACTACACAGTCATTTTTTCCCTCTTTTCTTTTTTAAACTCACACATTTTTTCAGGACAGCCTTCATAGAACTTTTTTGTCTTCTTAATTGGAACACTTTGTTCATCTCATTTCATTTGTCTCCCCAACATTGTGAGTTCAAGGCCAGCCTGGTCTACATAGTGAGTTCCAGGACAGCTGGGTCTACAGGGAGACCCTGTCTCAAAAAGACCAAAAAAAAGCCAATCTAGTTACAGAGCCAAATATTATTGTTTCTTTTCAGGAAAACAAAAAAACCCATTAAGGAATATTTAATCAAACTTCCTTCAGAATCCTGTGGTTAGTGGATCTGAGGAATGTATTGACAGAAATATGCCAGATTATATGGGGTAAGGAGATGGGAATTTCTGGGGCTTGCTGTCCACCAGCCTAGCTCTGGCTTCAGTGAGAGACTTTATGTCAAGGAAATAAGGAAAAGAGTGACATAACAGGGCACTCAGCATCTTTCACTGGCTTGTTCAATGTGAGTGCAAGAATGCATGCACGTATGTGGATATGCAACACACATACACAGTCTTACATAGGAAATTAAAGAAATAAAATATTGGTGTATCATTGTATTAGTTACTTTTCTGTTGCTATGATAAGGTACCATGACCAGAAGCAGCTTAAGAAATAATGTTTCTTTTGGCTTATAGTTCCAGAGGAAGATTCTATAATGCTGGGGGAATCATGGCAGCAGGCAGTTGGAACAGGAAGCTGAGAGCTTATGTCTTCAATTGCACACTCAAAGCAGAGACAGAAATGAAAGCAGAACAAGGCAATGAACTCTCAAAGCCCACCCCAGACGTATCTTCTCTAAGAAGACGACCGAGTCCTCCTAAATTTTTTCATAACCATTCCCCAAACAGATACCAACCAGGAATCAGTTGTTCAAATACCTGAGGATATGGAAGACGCTTCTCATTCTAACCATCACATTCTACACCCTGGACCCTATAAGTTTATGGTCATATCATAATGACAAACGCACTTGGTCCAATTTTAATTATCTCCAGAGTATTTAACATTCTCCACACAGATGAAAAGTTCAAATTCTCTTCTGAGACTCAAGACAATCTCTTAACAGTGATGCACATTAAAATTTAAAAACTGACATAGTTATAATATGCAAAATAGAATTCACCATTCTAAAATGGAAGAATGGGGATATAGTGAGGAAATATTAGACTGAAGAAAGACCAAAACCCAGCATATCAAACACCAAATCTCGCAGTTCTATGTCTTTTTTTCTGGGACTTTCATTCCATGGGACTTGGATATTTCCACGCTTTTCCACTTTGCTGACTACAACATGTGTGTTTTCCTTGAGCCAGTACCGCTCCCCATAAGGAACTCTTCTTGTCTCATGGATCTGACATTTTCAAAATCCTGGAGTCTCCATCACAACCCATGTTTGACTTTCACATCTTCATGCAAGGGAAGAATCTCTTTCCCTCTTCAGTCCTCCATGCAGGGACTCACATACTATGTGGCCTGGCCTTAGGGCTCTCTAGAATCACAGAGGAAGGATCTTTGATCCCTATGATCTGAGTCATTCATGTCTCCAAATACAGTGTCACAAGGATGATACTGTCAAGTTCAGCTGCCACCTTGGGATGGACCTTTGCTTTCTTTAACCATATTATCAGATACTGTTGTATGTTGAAGTAATTGCTTTCTAGGGTAAGCCATCCTGTAAACTTTTTTTTCCTTCACAAGTTGGAAACTCAGCTGGGTGAAGTCTTGCCCTCAGAACACCCTTCCCATTGACCTGGTGCAGAGCAGGAGGCCACTCCTTAAAGAAGCTTATATCCTTAACAATTGCAGCCTCTCTTTCAGCACACGCCATGGCTGTAACATTAAGTTTCCTAGTGCTCTCTTTCTCTCCAAATTGTACATTTTATATTTCTTTCTGCCTTACTTGTTCTTTTTAATTATAGACTTGCATAAGAATTATCAGTAATAACCATTCCACAGACTCAACATTATTCTGTCTTGAAATCTCCTTCATCAAAAAAATTAGTTCTTTACCTTTTAATTTAGACTCATGTAAGTTCTCAAGACAAGGGCAGAAAACAGAAAAATATCACACTAGTGACCTCTAGTCCATTTACTAGCCCAACCTGTATAGTACACATTATCTCATGACTGCTATCTGCCAGGCTTCTACTGTAATACCTAATTAAGATCTGATAAAAATATTTCAACTACTTTTCCAATTCAAAGCTCCAGTCATTGGCATTTCTCCAAAAACAACATGGTCAGATTCTTCACAGCAACACCCTACTCTGTGTACCAACATCCGTATTGGTGACTTTTCTGTTGTTATGATAAAACACAGTGACCAGAAGCAACTTAAGGAAAAAACTTTTGGCTTTTGTTTCCAGAGAGATATTCCATAATGCAGACATAGAAATAGGAGGACAGAGCAGGAAGTTGACAGCTAACACCTTCAACTGCAAACACAAAGCAGAAAAGCCAACTGGAAGTGGGGTGAGTCTATAAATTAAGTCTGATCCCAGTGACATACTTCCTCCAGCAAGACTTAACCTCCTAAAAGTTCTATAACCTTTGCTCAGAGGCCTTAGTTACACATCCTAGAATTGCTGCACCTGAACTGAGCAAGCGGACCGTCCTGTTCCCTGCTTATAAATACATCAAAGGATCTTCAGAAGGGCTGAAGAGATGGCTCATCAGGTAAAGTGCTTACTGTGAAAGCATGGGGACCTGATTTTGAATCCCTAGAACCCACATAAATCAAGGCACCACAGTATGCATCTGTAGTCCTAGTGCTCCTATAGAGAGATGCTATGGAAGATAGGGTAATTATACATTCTGCTAGCCTGGCATATATAGTAGCCAACCACAAAGACACCCTATCTCAAAGAAAGTAGAAAGCAAGAACTGACATTCAACTTTCCTCAGACCTCCACACACATGCCATAGCTTATATGCACCCATATTCACACGCACACACACAAACATAGACATGCAAACATAGTTTATGGACTCTCTCTCTCTGTGTATCTCTCTCTCACACACACACAGGCACATTTACAGTCACAAACAAATGCACACACTCACAAAGGTTTCTAGATAGTAACAGACTCTGCTATCCCCAGTCAGCATCATACAGCACCTGAACATATGGGATAATCATCAGCCCTATTCTCCCTGTGACACAGGATCTTTCTTCCTCCAATGAGCTACTGAGATATGGCAGCAAAGCCTGCTTTAGTTTCACAAACCAAAGGAAGAAGGAAATCTGTGATGCAGTGAGCAAACTGGGAGACAGGAAAAGGAGAACTTGCTTGTGTTCTCAGTTCTCATTTAGAACTACAAAATTAGATTTATACAAAAGCTGCCTTGTAAGTAGTAATATGTCCAATAATTGCTAGTATATTGGTTTTCCTCGTTGTGGTAAGTAAATAAATACCTGACTGAAGACAACTTAAAAGGAGAAGGGTTTATTTGGGCTCATGGTTTTAGAGGGTAAAATTGGTCACAATGGGGATCACTTGGAAGAATTCATGGCAGCAGAAGCATGCAGCTTGTATGCCTCATGGCAAGGAAAGAATAAACAGAGAAAAGGGAATGTGGGAACTCAGCTGGCTTCTTCTTTTCTCCTTTTTCAAATTCAGTTTGGAACTCCAGCCATGAAACTGTACCATCTATATTCAAAATAAGGTTTCCACACTCAGTGGGATCTCTCCAGGAATGCTGTCAAAGTTATACCAGAAGAGCAGTCTTAGGTTATTCCAAATCCATTCTGTCAAGGAAGAATAACCATTGCAGCTATTAGTCATTTTGTTGTAATTATTATTCTATTAATTTGTAATTAGCTTTGGATGGTGATGATGATGATGATGATGATGGTGATGATAACAAGTTAGTGGGCATGTGGATGCTTTTTATTTTGCCAAATATGTTTTTCTTCAACAAAATCTGTTGATTTTCAACTTTATGTATGAGGACATAGGTTAAAGAGAAAACATGAATTAATTCAATATTTGTTTGATGCCTGTTGTTTTCTGAACATGTACTCAGAAAAGTGATGTTGAATAAGCTATGTTCTGGTTCATTCTTCCACTTCAGCTCCTTGGGGCAAGAAGCCTTTAGTAGAAGAAATATAAGTTCTTCATCAAACCAATTTATCTTGAGGAGGAATAGGGTGGAGATATTTTCCCATGGAAGATTTCCCATAAGTAATGAGCCTTTCATCTCTGTAAGTTAGCTTCTTGAAATCAATTAGAATGGGTGTTCTTTTTTTTTAATATTGAGAGAGAAAATGCGTCAGGAAGAGAGAGAAAGACACAGAAATGGAACCAAAGCAACCTAGGGCAATGGGAAAGAAAACCGGAGAACAGCATTGAGAATAAAGAAAAACATGAGCACCTGTACTGTGAAAAACTGAGTTTATTTCTCATTATGTATTTTCCCATTATCAATGTGAATTTATGGCCCTTATGATACACTGAATTTAAACAATTGCAGTAATACAAGAGAATTGTGGCTGGTATAAACCTTGAACAGCATGCCGAATGACTTTGAACTCATTTCTGTTCCTTTTTTTTTTTGTTGTTTCCATAAACTGCACCTGGCCACACCATTCAATTCGGCAATCTACCAAGGGCTGTGAGATATTGCATCATTATAGTGCTGTATATATAATTCATTCACCATGTCAATGAACTGGTGATAAATTTAGGGCTTACTCACAAGGATTATGTCACATATTTCATCTCAAGACTTTTTAAATGATTTTATTATTTTTTTACTTTATTATTAAATTTCTATTAGAATTTCTGCAGCTGATAGGCCATATCATTACCAAAAATTATTCAGTTCCCAACAGTGATACAGAATAGGGAAATCAGAGTGAGACTTGGTACTCAGGCTCTGTTCTCTCCAAGATTTGCTCAAGTCTCATCTACGGATTAAGAGTAGCAACCTTGCTTCATAGGTTTCTAAAGATAAAATGAAAAGAAAATTTATTTTACTTAGAAATTAGATCTCACCAGATACATGAAGATGACAAAGATTTTATTGACTGTTTTCTTACCGTGTATGAATATAAGGTCTTCATTCATTTTGTATTGCTGTAAAATATCTGATTCTGGGTAATTTATAAATAATAGGTCTATTTAGGTAGAAGTTTGAGATACTAAAATCCTAAGACTGAACATTCCATCCCTTATAATCTGAGGTGGGCAGATTTTTATCACAGCAGGAGCAAGAACAAGCAGGGTAAGTAAGAGGGACCTGAGAGAGAGCAACACATGGAACGTCACTGCTTACAGCAATTGGTCTCATTGTAACCTCTTCAGTCTCTGAAGACCTAACTCTTTTCCATGGCATTATGTTAGATTTAATTGTCAACTTGACACACTCTAGACTCACCTGAGAAGAGATAAGAGATCAGGTTGGCCTTTGGGCATGTCTTTGAAGAATTATCTTGATTATGCTAATTGTTGTAGGAAGAACAAGTCCACTGTGGACATCATCCATCCCTGGGCTATGTAAGAGGGAAGGTAGTGAGCCAAACACAAGAGTCATGCATAAATTCATTTCTTTCCCTCTTTACAGTGGGTGTGATGTGATCAACTTTCTCAAGCACCTGCTGCTATGGTTTCCCTGCAGTGATGGACTGTGTCCTGGAATTGTGAGTTAAAATAAACCCTTACCCCAAGCTGCTTTTTATCAGGATATCTTATCACAGCAACAAATATAAAACAGACACATGGTCAAGCATTAATCTCCTCTGAGGGCAGTGTCCCAGGACCTAATGACCTCCCACTAATCCCCATGTATAAAGGTTCTACTACCTCTTAGTAATATTGCGTGGAGCACGATCTTCTAACACACATTTAAATCATAGCACACACTGAAGAACAGTGTGTCATGTTATCCAGCCTTCAAATGTTTTCCTTTTTTTTTTTTTTTTGTCTTTTTTAGACAGGGTCTCCCTGTAGCCCCTGCTAACCTGAACTCACTATGTAGACCAGGCTGGCTTTCAAGTCACAGAGATCTGCCTGCCTCTGCTTCCTGAATGCTGGGACTAAAGGAGTGCACCAGCACGCCATGCATGTTTTCATTTTTTATATTTTCTTTTATGTTTATGAGTGTTTTGTTCCATGTATGTAAGTACACCAGTGCATACAATGTCCATTGAGGTCAAAAGAGGGTGCTGGATCGCCTCAAGCTGGAGTTAAGGGTGGTTATTAGTCATGATGTGGGTGCTGGGAGCTGAACCTGGGTCCCTGCAAGAGCAGCCAGTGCTCTCAATCACTGAACCATCTCCCTAGCTTTTCCCTCCTCACCCAAAATCATTCTACTTAGTGGAGAGGAGTGACAAGCAGGGGTGCTGTGTGAAAAGTCCTACAGCAGCAATCAGGAAATTTTCTGTAGAAGGAATCAGAAAGTGAGAACACACCTTGTATGATGCTCTCCCAGGAGAGTTATCAGCAAATGTAACTTATTTGCTGGTTCCTCAAACAGGGAGAAAATTCTATTTGGGGCAAATGAAGTTGCTAGTCATGATTCGTTGAAAGTGACTGCAGATCTATTGGATTAACTTAACTAGGGTTGACTTTAAAAAGCACCACAAACTGAATAGCTCAACAAAAGAAATTTATTATCTCAAATTCAGTATGTGCATAGGCCTTACTACCTTCAAACTCTCTAAGAGTGATTCTCTCCTTGCTTCTAGCATTCGACCATCACAAGTGTTTCTTGGCTTCTGGCAATGCAAAGTAACTGTTCTCTTGGTCACCTTTTCCCTGTCCTCTGTTCTTACGTGACATGACTTTTTCCTCTCTCTCCTCTCTCTCTCCTCTTTTTCAACAAATTTTACTGCTTTTTAAAAAAAAACTCCATTCCTGTTCAATTAGAACACAATCTAATGATTTGAACTTAACTGATTGTATTTCCAAACATCTTATTTCCAAAGAGATTTAGGGCTTGACATACCTTTTCTTTGGAGGCAGAACACAGGCATGAATTCATCTCATTTCTGGAGAGGTAAGTATGACAGAAGTATAGGGGGTTGGGCATGGTTGAAAAGGAAAACGTTCAAACCAGATTGTGAAGAACACAAATGCCATGTGGACTTGCCCTCAGGCACGCTTCAACAGGAAAGGGACAGAAGCAACTTTCTCTTGCAATGATAAAGAACTCTTTTGGCAATGAAAATAATGGACCAAATGGATGTGACGGTTGTATGTGAAGTCCATAGCAACTGTTCACACTAAGAGCAAGAAGCACAGGAGCAGCCAGAGCCAAGGGGAGTTGCTAAGATGTGAAGTCAAAGAATTCAGTGTTGCAAATTCAGAGGAACTAGAAAAGGAATCTCTCATGAATAAAGCTTCCTCATGCAACAGAGGGCCAGGAACACAAAAGGTCACAAATAGAGATTAAGAGTCTGCTGAATGATGATCCTTGGACAGGATCCCTTTATTAAACTTCTCCCACCCAAGGCTCAGGGACCATAGCAGAAGAGGGGGCAGAAATATTTTAAGAGCCAGGGAGGATGGGCATGACCATATGGAAACAGAGTCCTACAAGCTCCTGGGAACCTGCTCATATGATTCTATGGCAATGGTGTCAGCACACACAAGTTCCATACAAACTCAGACAGACAATAATCCAGCATAGAACTGGGAAAAGCAACAGCAGATTTCAATCTTATCTGAAGGAATGTTGGCAACTGATTGCTGCAAGATGAAGAAGAGTTAATCTTCCTAAAACAGGGCCTCTTGTCAGATAGGCTCCCTCCACACAGGTGTGTCAAGTTGACAGCAAAGCTATCCAGCACAGAGACTTAACATGTAGAAACCCTGAGAATCCCTTTACAATTCTTCCCATCACACTGGGTAGAACAAGAACCACACATCCTCTCTTCTGACTTCAATGCTAATATTATTTCGTTTTTCAATATGTTCTTTTGCATCCATGGATTCCACACATCTGATTCTCTTTGCATTACAAAATATCTATGGAGGACCATGACTGAACTCAATCATCTGCACACCTGCAAACAAATGATTTAACCTTCTTAACCATAATCCTGAATTTTAGCATATTTAAGTAGAAATAATGATTCAGTTTGTGTCAACCAAAAACAAATCAACGAACACATAAATATAGAGAAAAACTCACAAAACAAGAAAGTTGACATGTATTTTAGAAACACTTACTGAATTTACATTTTGTAAACATTCCAGAGACCACTCAGTTAGTTGTAAATTAAAGCATTTAATAATAGTGGTGCTGGTGATGATTACGCTTAATTTTCACTCCTATAATGCTTCCTATACATTTTCCCAAATCAGTCTTAGAATGACCTTATGGGTTCTATTCAATAAATACTAATTTATGCTCAACTGTGGGTACTATCGAAGGTTCTTTGCATACAAAATTCAGTAAATGCCATATTTAAAAAATTTTTACCTTCTTTAATGTTTAGTTGGTTGAAGCATAAAGGTGATGCTGTTTCAGGTAAAAAAGAGAGAAGGCTGGTAAGATGGTTTCACAGGTAAAAGCACTTGCCATGCAAACATGAGGACACAGGTTTAGTTCCTGGAGACCATAGTAAGGGGACAGAACAGACTCCCCGAAGTTGTCCTCTGATCTCCGTATACACACCATGCCACATGTGTGCCCACGTTCATACACATATCACGTACACAATCACACACATACTACTACCAATAATAATACATTTAAAAGAAACAGAATTCAGAGAGGTGATGTAATGAGCAAAGAAACACACACTTAGAACCAGAAATCAAAAGAAAAGAAACAAATTCAGAGAGCTTATATAGTGAGTGTAAAAATAACACACACTTAATAGAAGTCATTTGCTCCCACATCATAGACTTGTTCTATCAACACACATCTTTCCGCTGTTTCGTATTTGTGGATGTTTTAATGACACAAGATTCTTTTGATGCACAGACATCTGCTTATGTATTACAGTAGCACTCTAAGTTCTGGGTAACTGGTAAAAGAGACTCAATAGTGAATGCAAATGTTCACTGAATTGGGGGTAGACAGTTGACTCAGAGATCAAGAGCTCTTCCTACTTTTGTAGAGGACTGGAGTTCAGTTCTTAGAACCTATAAGCCAAAATAACCTGTAACTCCAGCTCCAAGGAGCTGTGGCTATCTGAACTCACATGTGCACATGCATATCCAGAATCACACATAAATATAGATAAATAAAAATAAATTACATCTTTAAAAAAAAGTAAAGTCCATCTGATTTTGTGTTTCTGTGTCCATGTGGCTGCTCCTTTCTTTGTGAGCTTGAAACTCCAGAGACCAGGGAGGAAGCATCTGACACAGCCAATGTGCTGTGTGGTCATTTTTTGCCTGTTCAGATCATTCAGAGCCATATCTCTAAAAAAAGACTAGAGTAACCATCTCTCTGATTCTGTGTACTGGATTGTTTCCCAAAGGTCAGAGGAAAATTTCCAGAGAATCACAGCTGAATAAAAGACTAGACTAATTGCTTGGATGATTCAGAAAGGAAAAAAAAAGTTCTGAAATCAGTGGAAAAAAAAAATGAAGTTTTGAGGCCAGGAAATAGGAAGCCATTTCTGTAGGAAGGGCTCCCTAATACTGATACCAGAACAGGAATCATGAAAACTGCTGGGTAGGTTTGAAATTCTCTATGGTGAGTTTAGAAGATCAAGCAACACTACAAAATGACTACAGCTACATGACTCTAGTGAAGATCTTTGTGTTTTCTTCTTGCTATGTTTGTTTGTGTGTGTGTGTGTGTGTGTGTGTGTGTTATGTGTGCCTGTTGGTGTAGACAGCTGGGTGTCCTGCTCTATCACTCTCCACTTTATTCCTCTGAGACAAAGTCTTTCACTGAGCTTGGAGCTATTGTGGTAGCCAGGAAACCCCAGGACTGTGCTGTGTTTACAGTTTTGTGGGGTGACTATGCTAGGTTTTTTTATGTGGGTTCTGTGGAATTGATCACAGGTTCACAGCAAGTGTTCTAACCCATATACCCATCTCTCTGACCCCAGATTTTCTCCTTTTAAAACTGCTCTTAGATCCTTCTGTATCACATTACTTCCCCACTGATTGGTTTGGAATCACCCCGGATCATCCTCCATTGTTAGCTGGAGAGGCAGGAAGAAAGTAAAATAAAATGAGTTTAAATTATTTTTCTGAACGCACGAGAGAAAGTTTCTTCTTTTCCCTTTTTATGAAGTTATTCAACTTCACTAATGATTAGGCAAAGGGAATAAATTGCTGGCTAATTAAATTTGCAGATGGTATTCAATAGTGAGGGTATATGAGGATAAAGGAATAATGCAAAGGAACTCAAAAGCCTTCTGTTCTGTGCATGAGAGAATGGGAGGGCATGAGTCAGTGTGCGCAATTACATCTGGTGCTAGAAGGGCACGGTGAAAGCTACTCATAAATGAACTGTTGGAGGCAGCAAGAGGGAACTTGCAAGAATAAGAGACAGACAAACATAGCTGTGTGATGTTAGTAGACAGTTGTTCCTGTTCGGGCTAATGCCTGCATTAGTGTGTGGAATCCCAAAGAGAATTCCCTAGAACCTTACCTCTGAGTGAGTTGGTGACAAGTGGCAAATCACGGGTACAAATCAGGTCTCTAGAAACACCATAGCTTCTTGTTTCCTACTGGCATTTCGTTGACTCTCAATGTAGAAGGCATGTAATATTTTTTCCGGCTTGGTGTGTTTCCTTTTACCTGTTTTATGAATGTCCATTGTTGTACAAGGTGCTGGTTTTCATTATGAGACTTTCACGGTGCTAAAGTATGATTTGATTATATGTACCCCCCTTTCCTCTTCCCTTCTTCACTCCCTCATCCCTAATTGTCCCCCTTTAAGCTCATATTTTCCCCCTAAACTGTACAAGTGTGAGAAAACGTACCACTTCTACTCCCATGTGGCTGGTTTTATTTCACACAGAGATCTTCAGTTTCACCCTTTTCCTGAAAATATCATTTCCTTCCTGTTTATGGCAGTATAAAACTCCATGGTGCTTAAATATAAGATATTTGATGTGAACATCTATTGATAAGTATTTAGGCTAATTAAACCATTTGGAAATTATAAATAGTGTTTCCATAAACATGGGTACTCAGCTGACTTCATAATAAGTTGACTGAATCATTGGGATACTCCCCGAAGAGGTCTAGATGGTTCATATATTAGTTTTATTGATCATAGTATGAGGTAATGTGGCAAGATGTCTGAAACCATATGACAGGTGTTTCGTGTACTCCTCTGGTGATTTAGTAAGCAATTTAGAACCTTATTTTTTGTATTAGTACAACACATTGTGGTATGTAGAGAATTTGCATGGATTTTGGGATATAATTCGAGACTTGAAACAATTTCTCTCTTACAATGTATCATCTTGGCTTACATAAATCTAAATCTTTAGGTACATACTTATTTTTCCTTAAGGTTGGGTATATATTTGCTTCCTTGTGTGTTGAGACAGGGTCTCTCTTTAGCCTCAGCTGGCCTGGAACTCAATATGTACATCAAGATGACCTTGATTTGACAGAGATCCTCCTGCCTCTGCCTCCTCAGTACTGGGATTAAGGGCATGTGCCACCACGCCCAAAAGACAGGTTGTATTTTCATGGAAAAGTTGAGAAACAGTATTT
Source organism: Nannospalax galili (assembly GCF_000622305.1). Lineage (NCBI taxonomy): Eukaryota > Metazoa > Chordata > Mammalia > Rodentia > Spalacidae > Nannospalax > Nannospalax galili. The sequence goes on along the minus strand of NW_008338996.1, from coordinate 4,100,458 downwards.
TCCACATATTTACATAAAAATAACCACTTAATTTATGAGATCAATTAATTAAATATTAATATAATAACTATGTTGTATTAGTTTGCTCTGGGTAAAGAGGAATACACTGCTTTAAGAAACAATCCCTACTCCTGGGAACACACATTCAAGGTCTGCATAATGACTCCCTTCACATATCATAATTTTATATAATTAGATTTATTTATTGCATTGATATTTACTTATTTTACGTAATCGTATTTATTGTGTTCATTTATTTATTGTCTTTGTAAATATTGATGGGGCATGTCTTATTGTTAAGAACTGTGCTGAGCAATAAGGCTAAGGAGAAATACCTCTTAACTGGCCTCCGCTTTGTCATATTTTGGATTCTGTATGAGGGCCACTCTCAATTAGTCAATTAATTCCAACAGGATATGATGAGTTTTGTTCATGGGAAGTAGAATTTCATGTGGGCATAATTTGGCAAGAAAGTTTCATCTGCAATGGACTGTGTAAATCCTCTCAAAGGAAGCAAACGGGAGCCAAATTGATGTACAGGATTTAGTCAGATGGCCTGACTAGAAAACCATTTGTTTCTTGTAGACAGATCACATGAGAAGCATAGAGGTGAGAGGAAGCATGTTCCACTTTACAACGTGAGAGACTCGGATAAAGGCTAAACTAGATAAGGATCAGGTTGTGAACCAATGAGGCTGTGGACATGCTTTCAATCACCAAGGTACTCACAGCTCATGCTCCATGATGTGCACATTATCTTGAGAGTGATGGAAAGATCAGAAGTTTTAAGAGAGGGTCAAACATAACCAAAGTTGTGGGATTTATAGTCACTCTGTTCAGCATGAAGAATAGACATGAATCAGGCAGAAATGGAGTCTGTGACACAGTCTAGAAAGACACTGCCAAACTACAGGTGAAAGATTTCTGTCAGGCTGGACTCTGATGATTCTGTGGAATGGATTAAATTGGCACAAGGAGGTTATAGTGACGTAGAGGACGTGGTGGCTGGTTAGAGAGAGAGCAAGGGAAAAAGAGGCACATAGTGGCTTTAGCCTTGGTTTGGGAGTAAGGACTCAATATGCCTTTGTACAGGACTTTGTGATGAGAATGATGCGGTTTCTTTAGAAATCCCGGCTATTCGGTAACTTCGAAGCATCTAAGCACAAGTAATCAATTAACAGCCTAGCAGGTATCTCTACCTCAGAAAACAATTAGAACTTGATATTTGATCTTTGTAAACAGGATTTTTTAAATCTTTAACAGTAACTTTTTGACGGAAAATGTAATTTCCCAACACATCATGTCAACCAAACTGGATTTCCTCCACAAACTAAAGTCAGTGTTCTTCCCTTTATGGAAACATGGAGGTTTCATCTACCCTGTTATTATTTTGAGAGTAATTTATTCTTGTTCTGAGAGTCTTCTGAAGTGATTTGCACAGAGTAGGAGCCACTGGTAAAAAGAAAAAATAAGCACCAGTGTGTAGGTCCGCAAACCACAAAACTAGGGTTCTTGTATGTATTCTGGATCCCTGTCCCCACACTCCAGACTGTACAAGCACATGTATACTAGTGTCTCATTCTTTCCACAACTGATCGAAGTGCCAGAATAATTTTCCTGAGAAATGGCACAATTCTCCTTGCTGGAGCCCCTTCTCCCTCCTGAAGAAAGCCCAAGTTCTATTTGAGCAGAAGCCTGAATTCTCCCCTACAAACCATCACTGTCATAAATGACCACTCTGGTTGCTCTGCCAGCAAAAAAAAAAAAAAAAAAAAAAAAAAAAAAAACCAAAAAACAAAACAGACAGACTGAATGACAGGAAGCACAGATCTGCTGCTCACACAAATCTAGGTAGGCAAGAGATTGAAAATAGGTATGCGCTGCCTGTCCAATGCCAACAGCTTCTGCTAAAACAACATTTCAATAAGCACGATGCCAAACCAGTCATGTGCCACTCAATAAAGGCTCCTTGGGTGTCATCATAAGGGACTGCTGTGTCCCTGTGCTGCTGGAGTGAGAGGGGTTACTAGGTCCATCAGTGGCATCTGCAAAACCTCCTTCCCTTGCCAGATAATTAGGAAGCAATCCAGTTGGGTGACTTTATTCTGCCTGAAGAAATGACAGCTAATACCTGGCTGGCAGAGGACAGCACTCCATGATTCATAGTCACTGTCCAAACACCCAAAAGAAAGTTCAATATTATTCATTCTTTCTTTGGGTAAGAAAGAATAACAGGACTACGTATATTTTAGAAAGCCAATCTAACTGCACAGGCACTTAATTAGAGATGCAAATATGGCTATTCGCATAGGCCCATACACGAACAAGGACTAAGGTACAGAAATGTCTTTCCATTTATATGCAGGTTGAAGCCACAAGCATTTATCTACACAAAGTACTCATGCTCATTTGACTGGCTATAGACACAAATTCAAACTTACAGTATGGAGGCAATCATACTGAATACACACACGCATAAAAAGGTATTTACTTCATATTGAAGTGCGTACACATATTATACACAGTATCACAAGTGTAGCATAGGCAGATTCAAAAATTTGTAGCTACAGATAAGCACAGATAAAAGTATATATGTTTCTCAGAAGCATAGTCACTTTGTAAACACACACACACACACACACACACACACACACACAGAGGTTTTTCACAGGAACAATTTGAGATAGAGGGGGAGAATGAAGAAGATTTATGCACTGGAGTTTCTAATTTATGCATTGGAGTTTCTAACTGTCATTGCTCAAATCACTTTTAAATTGTAAAACAGAAAAGGGGAAAAATCAATTTCTGATAGGAGTGGTTCAAAGAGCTGTGAAATCAATTATATTTTATTTTCAAATATCATTCAGAGAAGTTTACACTCTTTCAGGAAAGTCTTGCCATGGAGGGGGCAAAGATTTAGCTGGAAATGGTAATTGGAAAGCACTGCCAAGTTCAAAGCGAAGGGCAGTGTTCAGGTCAGAAACGACACTTTCATCTTCTCTGGCAGCAAGAGGAGGAGGGGAAGGTTTCAAGTGCCCCAGTTCAAATAATGGCCAGGAGGGCCGTCTGATGTGACACCGGCCACCTCATTGATTGCGAAGTTTGACTTGGTCAATTCACATTAAAAAAATAAATGGACTTGAAAGCTGAGAGAAGCCTTGGAAAGTTCTTCACTTTTATCAAAAACAAGGAAACAAAGAGATAGAAAAAAGAGGCATGACTTCCCCAACATCACCCTAGAAGAAAATTGTAGGTGTGTGGGACTGCATCCACTCAGCTGCTGTGCCAACCACACCTTCCCACTTTGCCCACAAGATTCCTGCCTTCAGAACGCACTCCCTACACCCTCCCTTCATAAGCATGCAAGCCATGAACTCGTTCCATCCTGGGTATGCTTAATTGCAAACCCCAGGCTTAGTGATGGCTGGACAGAGTCATCACCACAGCCAGAAGGTTACATGTGCTGAAGGATTGTTTCTCTTATAAGAACTCTCACTGCCCAGGTGTGATGGCTAATCTTAGTTGTTAACTGGACTGGAAGAGATCTCGAATTAACTGAAATGGGTGAGACTTTCTTGATCAGATTATATAAAACCAAAAGACCCACCCCCTAAATGTGGGTTGTTACCTTCTGATGGCAGCTCACATAAAAGGTCTTGGGAGAAAGATGCTTAGCTTTTTTGCCTGTCTGCTTCCTCTCTCACTGGTGCCTTCAGCACCAGACTGGGACTACTGAGGCATCAGGTCTCACGAAGGAGCAAGCCAGTAAGCAGCACTCCTCCATGAATTGTGCTCCAGGTTCATTCCCTGAGTTCTTGCCTTGATTTCCCACAGTGATAAACTGTACCTGGGCAATGTATAATAAAATAACCCCCACCCCCACCCAGGTTTCAGTTAATGTTTTGTTTTTTGTTTTTTGTTTTTTTTTAATCATAGCAAAAGAAAGTAGCTAGAACATCAGGGGATGTCTTTTAATCCCAATGTAAACT
>NW_008338996.1:4077369-4096330 GCF_000622305.1 Nannospalax galili | reverse complement strand
ACAAGATCTAGGAATTAAATAACATAACGGGAGACTGTTGGGAAAATAATGAGTACTCTGAAATGCAGAAGTCTGTATAAGCAAATGAACTCAGCATGAAGTGAAGGGATTAGGGATGAGGCATAAAGGTGACACTGAGAGAGTCAAATGCAGCCACTATAAGCTTTGGCATCTTCATTAGAGCAAGGCAGGGTAGAAAACACTAAACATGGGTTTCTGAGAGGGGTTAATTTTGTGAATGCATCTGAAGCATTCTTGAGAAGCATGCTTGAGACGCTATGGCCCAAAGATTAGGAAACCACTTTCCCAGACCATCTCTACATAGGGGTTAATTTTGTGAATGCATCTGAAGCATTCTTGAGAAGCATGCTTGAGGCACTATGGCCCAAAGATTAGGAAACCACTTTCCCAGACCATCTCTACACGCCCCATCTCCATGACATACACCCTTTCTGCTCACCAAATTGAACTTGAGGATCCTTTACCAGTTGTTCAAGTAAGTTGGTCTGAGCCACCTGTTTAAGGTCCAAGGGGTTGGACAAGTCCTCTGATACAATTTCCAGCATTTTCTGTGCTAGTTCTAGGACTTGACTCTAAGGGACATCACCCTTGCCATATCCTAGCAGGTTGTAGAGTAAAACAATTTAACAAATATCATAGAAATAAGATTTTCCTTTTATAGATTGAACACAGAAAGCTGTTCTTAGCTTTAAGAATCCTTCAGAAAGAGACCTCCTTGATTCTGACACTGTCCTAAAATGCGTGCATCTCTGCTTCCTGCCTCAGTGCTTTGGTTTTGTTTTAATGCTGTGTATCTTTTAACATAAAAAGACATTTTCCACTGAAGACAACTTTGGAATTTTGAGATATGCCTATCAGGATCGAGGCCCTCATTCTATAGCTTGGGGAGCAACATCAGGAAAAAGAAGGGAATGACAAGATCACATACATGATGAAGATGATGAGGAAGAGGAAGAAAGAAGGAAGAGGACATAAAAAGACATTTTCCACTGAAGACAACTTTGGAATTTTGAGATATGCTTATCAGGATCGAGGCCCTCATTCTATAGTTTGGGGAGCAACATCAGGAAAAAAGAAGGGAATGACAAGATCATATACATGATGAAGATGATGAGGAAGAGGAAGAAAGAAGGAAGAAGAGGAGAGGAGACGAGGAGGAAGAGGAGGAGGAGGAAGAGGAGGACGAGGAGGAGGGAGAAGAAGACCACAATGATGACTTTGCCTCACTGAGGTTTGAACTTAGAGCCCATAGAATGCCGAACAAGTGCTCCAGCAGAGCTATGTCTCCATCCACACAGATCAATGAACCCTTTGCCATGGTTAATGGTTGTCTTGCCTCAGAATCACTATTGGAAATAACTTAGCAGCCACTGAGCTTGCCTCTCTCTATTAGGCTACCCTTTTGCTTATTTACGTGAAAATAATATGTATAAAATAACTCAATATAGTTTCTGACAAATCTCAATCACTGGACAAATGTAAATCTGAATTCATCAAGTAACAAGTATTTTTCTATATACTATGAGCCCTTGGGAAGCCACCTTTTATATTCTGGATAACACAAAGGTTCACACATCTTTTCGAGGCGCCTTGGAGGCAGTGGAGACTTTCTCTGTTACTGACTGAAAACCAGGGGCAGCCCCAATTCTGTATGCATTGGAAGAATGGGGAAAGCCTGACATTAAAGCAATAAAACGAACCATTGCCCCTACAGAGTTAGTCTAACACCAATAAAAGCTTCATGTCACACTATTATCTCTCTCCTATTATTCCCATGTATTTCATGCCGAATATAAATGTCAGAATGTTTTATCTGTCTGCATGGTCATGGGATTTATCATTACTGAAGGAGTACATGCTGTGACTTCCAGCAAGGGAAACTTTGTCCTTGGTGGCTTTTTCATTCCTTTCTCCTTGTTCAGGGTCTTTCAGTGACCGTGGAACAGAAACCAAGAAAGTCACACCCTGCCTGGTATCTTTAGAGTTCAGAATTTTGCTTGATTTCCAAATCTTGCTTCTGCTCTCTAGAGTATAAGGCAACAGAAATGTTGGTTTTTGAACCAGTATGAACACATTTGTGTAAAACTGAGTCTCCTAAATAAAAGCATGCATTCTCTTTGTGAGCAAGTGATGCAAAGGAGATGATTCTGTCCTCAGAGCCAGGGCCATACTCTAACTCCTTCAAACCCAGGATTTTACACCCAGCACATATCAAAATCATCTGGAGGGATTTTGAAACTCAGATTGCTGGACTCTGGTCCCAGGAATTATATCCCATTGTCCAGTGGGGGTGGGGAAAGTCAGGTATAATAATTTCCAAGTTCCTAGGTGATGCTAATGGTGCTCATCTGAGAACCATACTTTCTGAAATATTCATCTAAGCTAGTTGAGGAATTACATTTCCCTCTTGATTTTGTTGTTCGTGCTTTAACACATTTTTTTTCCAGAAATGGACCTGAAGAGTCAGAGATAGATAGGAATAGTTTTTTTTTTTTTTGGAACTGAATCTGGGAATCACTGTGGAAAACTCATGATCATGATACAAGATAGGGAAGCAAAGAAGTCATTTCTGGCACAGTCTTCTGTGTACTACTGAGAGGTTTCTTTTTTTATATATATAGGCCCTATAAAAGACTAAGAATTTACCACCTACAAGGAAATTAGAGGACCAGGGTTTGAGCCCTCCTTCCTCACCTGATGAGAATAGGTCTTTAAGATTTACATATCAGGGGCCGGTGAGATGGTCAGTTAAGAACCCTGGCTGCTCTTGCAGAGGCCAGGAGTCCTATTTCTAGTACCCACATGGCAGTTAACTGTCCATGACTCCAGTTGCAGGAAAATTTGACACTGTCTTCTGACCTCCACAGGCATTCCATGACCTGGGTGCATTTACATATGTGCAGTCAATACACTCATACACACAAATTAAAATAACTAATAAAATGTTTTTTAAAAAGAATTTACTTCTCTTAGATTTCCAGCCTGACCTGTGTATGGGCTGAACACACTCGACAAGCTGCCATAAGACTTAACAATATAGATTCCTGAGGCAGAAATCAGAGGCATATACAGAACTGACCTCATCTCTGCAGGGGAGATAGGAAGGGGCAGACTGCAGACAGTGTTATCGTAGTATCACTGGAGAAGGCGTAATGCATGTATATCTACAACAATTTGAGGGACACTTACTAGGAGAGTCTGGTCAAAGTACTGTGCCTGTTAATCTAAGAACGAAATCTGCATAAAAGAAATATTTTTCTTTGGGTCTTGTTATATACGAATAGAACACAGCTATTTCTCTACCCATGCTATGAACAGAAATAGCCTTAGGAAGAAGCCACTGCCAGGGAAAGCAGAATAGGAAGATGGAAAAAAACCAAAAAAAAAAAAACCGAAAAAACCGCAACGGGCTGCTTCACGAAATTATCAAGGTAACAAACAAGTTTGTGCTACTTTCCCACTGGATGTGTTGTCATAAAAAAAGGCAAACGATGTCACTGTTTAAGACAGCTGTAATTAGAGTTTTCTACCACTGGTTTTTGAAACTCTTGGTACACTGATTTCCTAAAAATGCAAAAAACAGAATTTGTACAGCACACTCAAGTGTGGTCCAAGGCCTAACAACATCATCTAGTAGTTTCATAAAACTGCAGAACTTCGGAACCCACACAAGCTACTGAATCAAAATCCTCAGCGAACGGTACTTAGAGCTTTGCTTTGCTGTCAGGATGAAGAGCGTTGGTACAGCAGCCATTTTGAAATTTATCATTGTTTTATTACTGACACCTTGGCGCCTCCTTCTAATCCTCTTAGCTCCTCTTCCTTATTTAAAAATATAATTACATCAGCCTATGGAAATGTATCCAAATCTATAATTGATTGCTAGCTAATTAGTCTGGAAGGTAATTTTTCTGTAGGAGTTAGTTTTTCTAAATATTAATGAGCAATTAGAATTCTATTCTGAAACAGACGACATTGTGAACTGAGGGTGAGTAGAAGGAGATGAGGAATAAAACGGTGCACAGGAAACCTGCTTCTATATTAGGGTTTCTATGTGGGCTTCTATTTTTTCTGAAGTCTGACAACTAATAATTTGAATTAAAGTAAATGAGCCTGTTCCAGGGTGACCCTCATAAACAAATGAATCATCTACTGGTTGAGTCACAAAAAAATCACAAACAAGTAACAACAACAAAATCTCTCTAAAGCACAAAGCCATCAAATGACAAGTGCTGCAATCTCTCAAAAGAGGCTGGACTGTGACTTTAGCTTGAGATAGCACAATCTACTGATAATTGTTTCTCCAGAACATAAAACAGACTTCACTTAAAACAATATTTCCATATTTAAACTTCAAAATCATTGGGAAACAATCGCAAAGAAGTCGGTGATTTCTTTGTGTGGTTATTTCTTTTACTGAAGGTCAGTCTGTCAGAAGACTTAGTTCTCTCTCCAGATCTGCTAAAAGGTCCTACAGGTTGTAGTTATTCTATTTTGCCTCTGATTGTTCTATTTCTATTGGGCATTCCACGTTGCATTTTCAAAATACTAATAAGTTCAGGCTACTCTCCCATTCAAAGTACATCAATGAATTCTTATATTTGCATATATTTTCTAACACTACAACCAATCCTCTCTTCAGCTGGTATACAGTCTTCTCTGGGATATGGATGAAAACTTCCCTTTGTTCTTTCATTTTGGCTGAATGTAACAAGATATTGTTCATGTGTACTTTTTGTATACACTTAAATAGTTCCTCAAATAATCCTGGTTTCATTTTTCCTCTTTTAAAATATCTTACAAACATCCTTTGAAGTAAGCAAGTCACAATTCATAGTGATATCTCCATTTAGGTAATTAGATATTTAATGCTTGTCTATGTCCTGGAAGAAATTCAGAAAGAAATTTTAAAGAAATACTCTTCTTCAGCCTATTCCCATGTCTAGCATATGACGGTTGCATATGGGACAATTAGTAAATGTTTATTTAATGCCTGAATAACTTTTGAATCACTAGCAATGCACATGGTTTTTCAAATGCAATTTGAATACAGGGACTTTTTCTTCCAGCCTGGAAGTAATATCCCATAGCATATATTTTGAGAAATGCTTTTCTGAAGTCAATTCCACTCCTCCTAAGTGTGAAAAGAGAAATATACGTTATAACTACATTTCAAGCTCCGACTAGCTGTGTGACCATGGGCAAAGTTATTTCAAGCTTGAGACTCACTTGTGGAATGATGAGACGGCAGGAGATAATCTCTACAATCCTTCACAGCTCCCAAGTTCTGAAGTTCTAATTATACAGAAGGAGTACCACTTACACTTTGGTCATGGCAGGAGCTCTCCAAGAGTTCTCAGTTCAGATTGACCTCATTTCACTCCAAGGCATTTATAGTCTAGTGATGGTAGATCAGGGAAAGGAAGTCTATACAGCATATTTGGCTATCCAGGAGTCATTTCACAATGCCCTCCCCAGTGTCTTTATGGGAAACAGTGGGGGATAGTGTTTATTGGAATATGAAGGACTTGCTTTGTACCTGGCTGAAAGATGGCTGGGGAGTGTTAATTAATAGATCAAGGGTAATGCTGAGAACAAGGGCTGTGAGAGTCCACAGGCTGTGTCTTTTGTCCTTCCTTCCCCAGTTCCGTCAATGACTTGGATGAAGAACAAGAGATGAAGATTATCAGATGTGTAAGTGATGTGACAATAGGCCTGTGTCACAGGACAGACTCAGAATTCAACGTGATCCGAGCAGATCAGAGAAATGACCTGCGTCTAAAATAGTGATGTGACAATAGGCCTGTGTCACAGGACAGACTCAGAATTCAACGTGACCCGAGCAGATCAGAAGAAGAGAAACAGAGTAACATTATGAAAAGAAAGTCTGGAGCTGGGCATGGTGCCACACACCTGTAATCCAAGCACTCCAGAATCTGAAGCAGGAGGAGTATGAGTTCAAGGCTTGGCTGAGTTACCTAGTGAGGCTTTTGTCAAAACACAATAAACAAATAAATATTCTGAAAATGGAAGCTACCGCCAATGGCAAATTTATATTAATACAATAATATGTATATACACATGAATTGGGTTTTAGGAGGAGCAGATGATACATGGCAGATGATACATGGTTTCTTTTCAGTGTAATTCAGTTACATTCCCAAAATTTAAGAGCAGAAGACTTAGTAGAACATAATTATAAAAGAAGAAATAAATACTGAGGGAAAGAAGTACAGTAGTCATTTACATGTAACATGAAACATGGTTTTGGAGACCAACCTGACCCCACATTCTGAAAGTCAGGATTGTGTGTCTGTCTGATTTAACCCATTGGAATCCAAAGTGGCCTTCACTAGGTACACAGAGTTTTAGACTAATTGTGCTTGCTCCTCAAGAGGCTAATATTTCTATGAATATGGCTTTGAATATGTTTGAACTAACTCCTCTCAATTAGCCCAGAAGCTATAGCCTGGGATCAAGGTGCTGACATGTCCATGAATACACCTTTGTTCCTTTTAAACATTTATTATTGTAGAAATAGACTATTTAGTTTGTTTTGCTTAAACCAATGGGTTACGAAATGTATTGGCTAGAAAGGAACAACCATTCCAAGTCATATATAAAGATCTTCAGACGTAGAATGGAATGTTGGGTTATATAGAAAATTCGTGGTCACTGGAGATAATCAAGTCCAGTTGGGCATTTTGAGGATGAATTTCTTGGAGTCACTGGAGAGAGAGCCAAACTACACATTCTGTTTTGCTTCAGTAACATTAATATCCTTTAAAACCTCATTTTTATTTCAGAAATTGGTTCTTCAAAGTTTCTTCTAGCCCAACAAAACAAGACATTATTTGCCAAATATATTGTGCTCTTTCCTCTGGACCTTTATTCTTCCTGTTCTACCAAATGCTTAGCCCACCCAAGTGTTATCCTAACCCTTCTTTATAAGGTGTCTCAGATTTTGCTCTCGTTTAAGACATTAATGGGAAAAAAATCTACCTGAACTAATCTCTACCTCTTCTGCATTTCTGTAGAATACATATCCACCTCTATTTTCCCACCACTTTCTGGCTTGTATTACAGAGGCATTTGCAAATCTGAAAAGCTAACAACTCAAAACAGAGGGAAAGTTCACATGCTCAGGTGAGGGCATCTACCCATCAAACAAGGAACATCTTTTTTGTGCTGTCTTTCTGCAGACTCTCGTAATGAAAACAGCAAGATTAGATCCGTTATTGAAATCTTTCAAATATACCATTGTCTACACAGGAAAACCAGAATGTCTGAGGTATTGTATTTTTATTCCATACAAGTGTGTGTGTGTAAAAATAAATGTGAGACCTGTTTGTTTTCCTTTGCAGCAGAATTGGAAAGCAAAATTTACCTATACTAAAGTGTTGTTGGAACAGAGGGAAAAAAATTAAAAAATGCACTGGCTAAGGAAAGGAAACAGGGCAAGAGATGGAAAATGATTGAAATGCTCATTGTGGCTCTTGGGCATTTGGAAGAAATGAGGGTAGTGATGTCTATCACTTGTTTCACTTGAAATGTCTGTTTACTAACATATAGCTTCTTGTCTGATAAAAAAAAAAAGAGCTTTTAAGAATCATGTTGTGATTTTCTCCTATATGTCTTTGGACATCGAATAGCTTCATCCAAAAATGTTTGGATGAGTTAAGAATAAATGACTCAATGAGAAGCATATGGAATAAATTCCCCTTGGAATGTGCTTTGGCTTTAGAGCAAGACAGGAGTGTGTGAAAGGTGGCTTACAGAGGATATTCTTGCTTTCAAGGCCATTGGACACTGTTTAGAGCTACCCTCCCCAAGCATTTTCTCCTAAGATGCTCAGTGCTGGCTCTATGGGCTTTAAATTTTTCTCTCTTTTAGCTTTTTCTTCTTCTTTCTTTTTAAAAGAGTGCTAGAAAGCAACTGATTTGGCACCACTGGGCTTTATGCTGCATACAACCAGCAGGTCTCCCCATTCTCAGAAAAAAATAATTTAGTAAATATCAATAACAAAAAATCAGAACATCTTCGTGTTTTGAACTCTTTTTTTGAAAAAAATTATCTTATACTTATTTTGTATGTCTGAGTGTTATACTTGCATATATGTAAGTACACCCATGTCACCCATGTCGTACAATGACCAAGGAGGATAGAAGAGGATGCTGGATCCCCTGAAACTGGAATTACAGACATTTGTTAGCTGCCATGTGGGTGCTGGGATTTAAAGCCAGGTCCTCTGCAAGAGCAGCCAGTGCTGTGAACTGCTGAGCCATCTCTCCAGCCCTGTTTTGAACTCTTTATAGGTGTCATTGTACTTAATACTCATGACTGAATAAAAGTACTGTGACATCTTTGTTTTGCTTCACAATAGCCCCACTTTTTCATGCTATTCCTTCTGTATAAATGTGGAGAACTAAGCAGTGAGTTTGAAAGTGCTACTCAGTGTCCTAAGTGGATTCTGAGCTCAGGCAGTCTGTCTCCAGAATTTTAAAAACAACACTTTTGTCTTTTAGAATTTCATGCAATGTATTTTGACCATATTTACCCCTCTGATCCACCCCTATTTCCCTCTCATCTGTAACTCTGTAACTCCAACTTGTGTCCTCAAACATTCTTGGGTGTGGATCAATCCACTGGAATGTAGTCAAACTACCAGGGGTCACACCTTAAAGAAAACTGCCTTTCCCTCTCCCGGTAGCTATCAACAGCCCAAACCTCCTCACTTCGGGATGGGGCTTCGTGCTGCCTCCCTGTCCTTGATGGAGTTTGAATGGCTTGAGCTCGCACAGGTCTTCTACATTCTGTCACAAACACCATGAGTTCATATATGCAACTGCCTTGCTCTTTCCAGAAAATACTGATCTCTTTAGTCATCCATTTTCTAGGTTCTTATAACCTTTCTGCTCCCTCTTTCAGGTCAATCCCTTAGCATTTGACTGTAGGGGTGTGATATAGATGCCTGATTTAAGACTAAGCAGCCCACACTTTCATTTTCTACATGATGATCAGCTGTAAATCTCTGTTATTCACCAACGAATGGAAAAAGAAGTTTATCTGGTGGAGCTGAGAGATGCACTCATCATGGATGCAACAATATGCCATTGGGAGCCAGTTTAACACTATGTCCACTTGGTAAAATAATAGTAGTAGGGTGTTGTCTAGGGTCTATGACCTATCTACCTGCAGGTTCTTGACCCCAATAATGCTGCATAATATGGGCTTCATCTTGTGAAGCAGGCCTTAAATGCAGTCAGAAAGTAGCTGGTTACTCCCATAACATCTCTACCATTATTTCATTGGTATTATAGTCAAGTCAGTTGTTTTACCAGTTCACAGGGTTCAATGCTGGGTAAGATTGGTTATTATGTTTCCTTTCCAGTATCATGCATGGTACCGTCCAGTACCATGAAAACGAGTCAATAAATATGAAGCTTCAAGGTCAGTACCAGCTTGATTTCTTCATGTTCAATGATGCAAGAATAAGTGTCTTTCAATAGTGCTTACTGTCAAGTTCTGGGGGTAACTCTAGCATTTTAATACCTAAATTTTATTCCTTTTTTGTTTATATAATCTCACCACTACAAAACACTTACTGTCAGAATGGAATTGATACTTTATTTGTTGTCCAGGCTACTCTGTGATACAGACCTCCTCATTTTTATTAGTTTATATACAAAGCGATTTTAATAAAGGCAATCAGGAGACTGGAGAGATGGCTCAGTGGTTAAGAACACTGGTTTTTCTTGCAGAAGACCCGGGTTCAAATCCCAGCATCCACAAGACAGCTGACAACTGTCCATAACTCCAGTCCCAGGGGATCTGACAGTCTCTTCTGTCCTCTGTGGGCATTGCATGACATGGGTGCACTCACCTACATGTAGGCAATACATGCATACACATAAAATAAAAATAATAAATAAAATTTTTAAGAAAAAAAAAAGGAAAAGAAAGGCAATCAGTTCACAGAACTAGGGAGGGGAAGGACCCAGGACATGAAATTAGAACCCTCTTCTAAACTACTGAAACATCAACTCTTGACTTCAGTTGTCAGGAAATTCTTGGCTCAAAAAACTGAATGTATTGAGGTGCTTCTAAAATTTCTATGAGAAGCATCCCCACCAGCCAACATTAGAGTTGATAATGAGGTCAAAGATGAAACAGTAGTGAGTGTGAATTGACAAGTAAGGAACCAGCTTTAAGGGTGCAAATGGAAAAATCAGGAAGTTTTGTAAAAGCCCAAAAGGCTTTGGGTTCATTCTCAGGCCTGCTGTGCTGAGGGATTTGGAGAGTCTGGTGCATGGCAAGATGACAGTAGAGACTAGCATCACAGAAAGGGGACAGACAGCTCCAGGGCCAATACAGATCTCCACTTCTTAACTGCCAGTTTGATTTTGGATGAATGACATATTCTGTCTAAAACTTAAATCTCTCTCTGTAAGCTATTCTCCTTGATGTTATGGAAGCTAACAGAGAGAACACATGAGGCAGCATGTTCACAGTGGATATGATGACTGGTTTTCAGTGGACTTAGTAATACCTCAAGGATTCGTGAGGGATGACTCTGGGTATATCTGTGATGACTGTTCCTGAGGACTACCTGCTTGGGGAAGCCTCATGAAAGATGCAACAATGCCAGTCCCTGGGCTGATCACATTTCCCAGATAGAATACAGTAGGTAGAAAGAAGAGCAAAACAGCCCAATATTAGCATTACCTCTATTTACTTCCTTCTGACATGTAAGCTGCTTGCTATGCCTTCCCTACCATGATGGACTAAATCCTTGGGAACCACAAGCCAAAATAAATATTTCTCCCCCAGAGTTTGTTAGGGTATTTTGTTAAAATGAGGAGGAAAGTCACTAACAATATGCAATAGCCTCTTCTTTCTCTCTGATTGTAATGTTTTATAATGTGAGTGTTTTTTCCGAAGATTCAATTGCCAGGTCTTTTCAGCCTTAGGCTTCATTGTACCAGTTGTTGTAAATTCCCAGGTTATCAGTTATTTCCGTCCCTTCCATACAGTTGTCTCCTAAGGACAGCAGTTATCACTTAATGTGGTGTTCATTTTAGTGGGAGGTAATGACTCATTATTATTCATTGGCACTTTCATCAGAGAAAGATGAAGGCTGGAAAGAATACACCAAAGCAAGCGGGGATACCTCAAAGGGAAAAAAAATCAACATTATTAAAAATTGGTAAAAAGGATATTTGAAGGCAAAACCAAGAGTATCATTTATATTTTTAACTTGATGATTTTATTTAACTTTTTGAATAACAATTGGGAAAATGCATTTTTAGAGTCAAAATAAAATTATGACTTGTAAAAGACTATAGGTTATTTATAAAATCTTATACAATGCTTCTCCTTAAAGAAAAAGAGAGCCAGTTGCACATGCTATGCAGTACAGCTTACTAAGCCCCATGAAATGGAAAGCTGGATGCTACTTTCCAGATGAAAAAAAATAACAAAAAAGGAAAAATAAAATTCAAAAAAAACACCTTAGGCTCAAAGTGACAAATATGCTTCCCAAGGTCCACTGTGTACCCAAGACCACCCCTTGAACTCAGATGTCGGACTTCTGTAAGTCCCTTCTTTAAGCCTTAGTGCTTCTTGATTCCAGGCAGGCAAAATATTATGGTTGAGTTCCTTTTTCTATCTCTTTCAATCACTCTTTTTAGAAACTTTTAATTAGTCCACAACTCTGGGCCTTTATTACTATTTGTTATTAAGTATTAAGAGCCATCCTCTTCCCTTATCCTCCCCTGCACTTCACTCCAAGTTTCCCACTCAGAGTCTGCTCCTTTTAATTGTAATATTTTTTTCACCAGTGATCAGTTGAGCTTCCCTAATGATCTCAACTCATTTGGAGACTTTATAGCTCCAGCACAGAACTACAGTAAAAGCAGAATGAAAGCTTCACTGGGAATACCCTGAGGGCTGGCTCCTGCCAAGAACAAATCTAGATTTCTTCTCACTACTGCACCCCTACCCTAAGACACCCCTCTGTGGAAAGACCGGACCACCATCTCCTACTTGGAGGTGTCTGTATCCCGTCATCTAGCACCTTCCCAGAATATCAACAATCAGAGTTTCCTGCACCATAATAGGTAAGCATCTGATTACTATGTATTGTAAGATGAAGTAAATTAGTGTATTAACCACAGTGAGGGTGAGGGGGATAAAGGAGAAGTTTATCAGCTACTGAACTTAGTCAGAGAATATACAAAGGCCTCAAGTGAGTCAAGTACTGGAAAGGATGCTCACGTGGTCTTTTCTAAAAGTAGAGACACAGCACTATGGAAAAGCTCCTGTGACCAGATGTGGAACAGAACTCACAACTGCTAATATTACTGATTATTTACTTTATGCCAGGCTTATTTCAAGTACTCATGTTTATTGACTCTTTTGATCTACTATGCTTTTTAACACACACACACACACACATTTGTTCTTCTCATCCCCATTTTGCAGAGGGCAGGGGTGGGAAACAAATGGAAATGTTCAATGTCCAGATTCTAGTCCAAGTAGTTAAGCTCCAGAGGGTATGTAAAAAATATTTATACCATGGTAGAACTGTGATTCAAAGACACATGCCTTAAGAAATAAGCATTGTTTGTATACACCAAGCCTTTGAAAGAATCGATTCATCTATCATTGAATTTAGCTACTATAAAAGCTATGACATAAGGAAAACGATATTCCTTCCCTCCCAGGTTTGAGGGCTTGCATAGCTCTACTCCTTACCCACCACCCTGAAAAGGCAGTTATAGGACCAGAACTGAAGTCCATGTTCGGAAAGGTGGTAGAGAAAGTATGATGGTGGTTAGCTGTGCATCAGCTTCACACTGACAGTGCAATGCACCATCTCCTGTCATGCAGGCTCCTCAGCTTTTCTCAGCCTTGATTTTTTTTTTTTTTTGACAAGCGCTCCTTAGGCCGATCCCACCTGGAACTCACTATGCAGCCCAGGCTGGCCGTGATCTCACAGAGATCTGCACACCTCTGCTTTTGGAGGGCTGGGATTAAAGGACAATGCTACCACGCCTGGCTCAGCCTTGATTTTTTTTTTTTTGACAAGCGCTCCTTAGGCCGATCCCACCTGGAACTCACTATGCAGACCAGGCTGGCCTTGATCTCACAGAGATCTGCACACCTCTGCTTTTGGAGGGCTGGGATTAAAGGCAAATGCTACCACGCCTGGCTCAGCCTTGATTTTTGTCATTCGAAGAATGAAGATAAAGCTTTTCTAATAGAGCTTGGGTAAGAAAATTATTAGGCATTTTATTTCTGCATGAATATGACATACAGGTTATGTATTTTATTTTCTTCTTTTGGTTCCTTAGATTTGTGACAGCTGGGGCAGGAAAATCCACAGAAAATAGTTGAGGCTGGAGTGTATCTCATTTTTCTGTGTTGCTTGTCCAGGAAGGGTAGGAATCAGGAGAATCCTCTGTATCTCATAATGGGCGACCTCTCTTGGCTGAGTCAAAGTTGTCCTAACACTGTTTATCCTGAACAAAACACAAAAGAGGTGCAGATCTAAACTGGCTTTTCAATATTATAGATTCCTTTAGAAAGCCTAGGTTCATGGAACTGTTTTAAGTTCTTCCTTTTCAAGAGAGTAAAACTTAATGCCTCTTGAGAAGAAACATCCATGGTCAGAATGTTTGACTTGGAAGACCTGGGATCAAAGTACTACCATGTCTAAAACCACCCTATACAGATCATACTGCTATGGACAGATACTATCTTTAGGGAAGAGCCCAAAATGGTTTTCAAGCCAGGGAGACACATTCAAAAGCAATCAAACATTAATGTCTCATGCAAATATATCCACACTAGGAGCAAAGACATCAGGCAGTCCAGAGAATCTAGAGAGCTGACAGTGACAGGCTCTGGGTCTGGTTGATTAAGATCACATAATAAACATGGCAAGAAGGCCCAAGACATGAATGCTTAATTATCTACTTAGTTATCAAAAGTCTAATTTTGTTCTCTCATGCTTATTTATGTCAGTCTCTGCATTTCTGCTCAAGGAAAATCTTCAGAATTCAGGGATCTAACCCAGGTGACTTCATTACTGGTCATCATTTATAATCCCTAATTTATTTTATGATGTGTCTATATTCTATTTGACTTTGCAACTGTATTCAATTATTTTTTTCTATTTATTTGTTTGTTTGTGACAGGGTCTCCCTGTAGCCCCAACTCGTCTGGAACTCACAGAGGTCTCCCTGCCTCTGCCTCCTGAATGCTGGGATCGAAGATGTGCCACCATGCTGGGCCTGTACTCAATGATTTTTACACTTTATATGGAAGTATAAATATCCAAGATATTGGGCTGGAGAGATAGCTCAGCAGTTAAGAACACTGGCTGTTCTTGCAGAAGACATAGGTTTGAAACCCAGCACCCACATAGCAGCTAATAACTGTCCATAAATCCAGTCCCAAGGGATCCAACAGCCTCTTCTGACCTCCGCAGGGATTGCACAACATGGGTGCACTTACCTACATGCAGGCAATACATGCATACACATAAAATAAAAATACTAAATAAAAATGTTTAAAAACCAAGATGAGGTAATTATGGCAAATTAGTGGCTAACAGTGCATCAGTTCTCACACTAAAATTGCATTGAAACAAAATCTGCACCTTTAAGAAATCAAAGAAATCAGAAGCCAGAAACTATGAGAAAGTGTAAATTAAAAAAAAAAAAAATGTTGCTTTGGCGTTGGAGAGATGACTCAGTGGTTAAGAGCACTGACTGGTCTTGCAGAGGACCCAGGTTCAGTTCCCAGCAACCACATGGTGGCTATGAACCATCCTTAACTCCAGGTCCAGGGGAAACCAATGCCCTCTTCTGACCTCCACTGCATTGCATGATACAGTGTACTCACAAACATGTAGGCAATAGGCTCATACACATAAAATAAAAACAATAAATGATTAATTAAAAAAATTGTTACTGCTGAGAATATAACCCAAGGTTTTGTTCATGGAAAGTTTGGATCTAACAGGGTACTAGGCAGCATTATGGACAATTTCAATTTGCCACTGAGAGAAATTCCTAGTCACTGAGGGTCTGTCATAGAGTGTTAAAGGAACTTTTGAACCAGAAGAAAAGAAAAAGCCTGGGGCTCAGTCCTGTGAGTTCATATAGATCATCTTCATTAAATCAAGAATTTGAAGGGTAAGAGTGAACTCTGAAGGGAACTTATACAGAGACACCTATGAGGTTCACAAACCTGAGACCACCATAGTGTCCAAAATCTGTCCACCAAAAAGCATACCTCAGATGGACTGTAAACAGAATGAGAGTTTATTGCTATGCTTCAGGGACTGCATTTTTTTCCCAGAAAAGTAACCATATTAAATGTAACAACTTTAAATTCAGTTAACTTAAACATGCACAGAATCATAGATATAAACACTAAAAGAACACAAGACTACTTCTTCCAAATTAATAAAGGAGAAAAATTCACTCATTTCAAAGAAAAGAAGAAAACTGAAAAAAATTAAAACAGATTGATATAAATATTCATACCACTTACTGGAATAAATAAAAATATAACAATATAGGCATGGATCTAAGCATTTCATTAATCATAATTAATGTAAATTAATCATTTTTCACATTGAAAGAAGATAGGATGTATATATTTAAAAACCATTGGCCTGCACATTACTTACAAAGGAATACCTAAGACACCAGTGTAGCCACAGCTTGGAAACACATAAAAGAAAATATATAACATGAAAATACTCATAGTTTTAAAGCTCCTGTAGCCGTCATGATTCCAGAAAGCCTGAATACTAAGGTGAAACTTCTACTGTCAGAAAATGAGAAAAATGATCCTTTTATGAAGAAAACAGATTTAATCTGCTAAGAAAACATGAAATTTCAGCTCACAAACATTAAAGGGACACTAGTGACAAATTTTAAGATGCTTCTTAATTAAAGAGAATGCAGAAAACATGGATATGGTGATGGAAACACTTGATTATTTGAGTACTGTACCCACAAGTTTCTCTGGACAGTTTTAAATTATTTACCATTTGCTATGTGAAAAAAAATTTACAAATTTTATGAAATGGTATCTGGTCTTGCTCCATTTTCTAGGTGAAATATAATTGTTAGATGTCAATATAAAGATATAAACATTTAAGTACCTGTACATGTGCACATAGATACACACATTATGGGAACTCATATGTACTCAGAAACTTAAATAAAATTATTTAATCTAGAGTAAGTATAAACACCTATGGAAGGTTTATCTGTCAAAAACTTTGTCATAAAAAATGATATAAAAAGCAGTTGAAACTGTGAGATTCTTTGTATTTAAAAGGAAAAGGGATAACAAAAGCAGTGTGGAGAACTCTTAAAAAACTGTAAATGAACCTACCATTTGACCCAGTTATACCACTCCTTGGCATAGACCCAAAGAACTCATCCTATTGCAGAGACACTTGTACATCCATGTTTGTTGCTGCTCTTTTCACAATAGCTAAGAGATAGAAGCAACCTAAGTGTCCCTCAACTGATGAGTGGATAATGAAAATGTGGTTCATTTATATGATGGAGTTTTACTCAGCAATAAATAAAGGTGAAATTACAAGGAACTCTTAAAAAACTGTAAATGAACCTACCATTTGACCCAGTTATACCACTTCTTGGAATATATCCAAAGAACTCATCCTATTGCAGGGACACTTGTACATCCATGTTTGTTGCTGCTCTTTTCACAATAGCTAAGAGATAGAAGCAACCTAAGTGTCCCTCAACTGATGAGTGGATAATGAAAATGTGGTTCATTTATATGATGGAGTTTTACTCAGCAATAAATAAAGGTGAAATTACAAGATTTGCAGGTAAATGGATGGAACTAGAAACTGTTTTACTAAGTGAAGTAACACAGACTCAGGAAATAAAACAACTTATGTTCTCCCTCATATGTGGATCTTAGCACCAAATCCTGATAAGTGAGTATGTATCCAGACATAACTACAGGAACCAGGATAATGAAAAGGAACCAGGGAGGTAAAGGAAAAGAAAGAATTTGAAAGAGAAAAACAGTAGGAAACAGGTGTTAATAAGGGTGATATGGATAAAAATGGGGCTATTTTAAGGAGAGGGGGGAGAGAAGGGTATACAAAGAACCTAAGGGATAGCGGTTCAGGTGTATCTTCCCATTATTATTGACTCTGTATAAGTTGTTTATCTGAGAATGTAATATTAACTGATTATCAGCCGGGCATGGTGGCACGTGCCTTTAATTCCCACAGCCTAGCTAGTTTTAAAAATCCAGAGGGTTCGAGGCCAGCCTGGTTTACATAGTGAGTTCCAGGACAGCTGGGGCTACTGGGAGACCCTGTCTCAAAAGATAAAAAAAAAAAACAGAGGGAAACATATTAGTCTAACAACCTACTGACAAATTATATATACAACTAGATTGAAGAATATCATATATATCTAGCCAAAGTTTATCTGAGAGCATTTGGTCTTTTCCAAAGCTTTATCTACATGGCACATGGTAATTAAAAGTTCCAGACTGGAGGAACTAATCTTCTTGGATGATTAACACCCATACTATGAGGCCTATATTAATTTGGTCAGAGGGACGTAAAGGACAGTTTTTGTTCCTTTCCCTCCTAGGTCTACTAAGTTCCAGGGGACTATGAGCATCTCTCAAAATGTCCTGTAACTTTGGTGAGTCACCTGTCCTCTTGATCAAGGAGGCCGTGGAGACCCCACCACATGGACTTGAACCAGTGTCCAGTCTACAAAGAGGAGGGCCGACACAGAGGAATCATTTCCTTCATGCTTCTAAGCAAAGACAGCCATGGTTGAGTAAGACCTTTGACTTATCTTCACATAGACTGAACTGGTCAAAGAATGGAGCCAGGGGCTCCTCCAATTCCTATGTGACCCTTGAGGAACAGATCCTCAAATGACATTAAGAGTAAAAATAAATTGGTTTATCTGGGCCAACTGTAGGGTCTTAAACACCCAAAAGGAAAGTATAACCAAAGAGTAATAAGGTCAATATAATTTTTTAAGAGTCCATCTGTATACCTAAAGGCTACATAACAAGAAACAATGCCAGACAGGAGATACCTTCCTTTGAGTTATTGGCCAGGGTGGCTCAAAAGACTCCCAGACAGTAACCCAGCATAGAACTGGGAAAAAGAACAGCAGACCCCAATCCTATCTAAAGGAATATTGACAACTGATTGCTGCTAGATGAGGAACAGCTTCTCTTCCTAAAACAAGGATCTCTAGATAGGCTGACTAGATTCAGCAAACAGACAAGCACTGGGGAATGGCTGGGGGCACTGACAATACAGTGAACAGTAACAGGGATGACAGAATATATGGGCTCCACTGGCAGGGGGGTGGGGGGTCTATGGGAGGATATCATTAGGGAAGTGGGTCTATAGATGAATAAGATTGTTGGGATGTTCTGTATGATATACACAAAAAAAAATCAACAAATTTGAAAAAAGATTTATATTTGAGGAGGAAGCATAAATATTTACTTCATGTTAATTAGTAGAGATGATAAACATTACCATTGAAATCTACCTGATGACTTTATATCCATACTCAGGTGCCAAGGATCAAAGTGTAGCTGACTATGACTAGTAATAATCAGATACATAGAGATTAAAAACACATGTGCAAACATCTAAGAATTAGTAGCATTAAAAATGTAGGAAACAGCATATTTTAAAATGAAATGGAGATCTTCTTTAAAGGTTAAAACCTCATTCAGTTTTCTGTCTTAACTCCTCCTCCTCCTCCTCCTCCTCCCCTCCCCCCCTCCTTTGCCCAGTGCAGGGTCAGGAAACCTAATTCAATTTTATGTCTTATAGGGTTTATGCTGAGTACAATATTGTGTAACTGAATTAACTGTATTAATTCAG
>NW_008338996.1:4062047-4077315 GCF_000622305.1 Nannospalax galili | reverse complement strand
GGATTCAGTAATCGGGAAATAATGTGTTTGTGAGATAGAGAAAATAAATAACTAATTAATATCAATAAATTAATAATAAATTAAATGAATATGGTCCTAAAGGTAGAACTCTACTCACATGTATGTATGTATGTATGTATGTGTATATATATATATGTGTGTGTGTGTGTGTGTGTGTGAATATGTATGTGTGTGCTGTGTGTATATGTGTATGCTTGGCTCAATAAGAGATAGAAAATCTAAGTGATGTTTATAAATCATTAGTGGTAATGAAAAAAATATTTTAATATCAGAATACAGGACATACCCAATTGATCTTTCAAGAAAATTCAATCTAATTAACTTGCAATTCAAATCATATTCAGAAAATAAAATCTGGGGAAGGCTGCTTCTTACCATTTTGTCTATTTGTTTAGACACTATACCTTTACAACAAGACTATGAAAAACCTACTTGGCAGAAGCTCAGCAGAACCATCTATTAGCATGACAAACTTCTAGGCAATGTATTAGTACACTACATTTAAAAGTGAATTTAAAATCACAACCAATATAAGATTGATGTAGGAATGATAATATTAGAAAATCTGTAATTTATTAAGTTATATTAACTGACAGAATAGAATATTTTCTCAGTGCGTGCCATGGTTTTATTCTTATATTGAGTTAGATTTGCTCTAAAGCTGTCTTGATAATTTAAATTACTATGCAACAAAGTGAAATCTTACTTTCCACCTTTACAAATTGCTTCAGGATATAAAAGTATTTTTTTCCACCAATCACTGAATTTCAGCCAAGCAGGGGTTGAGCTTCGGCCAATCACAGCTATGAACTGATTACAGCATATCCATATAAGGCATATGCTTCTGTGAATCAAATTAGGCAAATGCCCAGCTGGCCCAATTAAGCTGTTCATCTAATTCTACATGCAAATTTTTTTTCCGTCTCATTACTGCAGCCTTCATTGCTAGGTGGAACTCTCTGAGCCTCTCAGAATTCTGAGTGTGGCTTGAATCATAAATAATTCTTTCCTAAGAAAAATCTACTACATTTAACTATCTAAATTTTTTGACATTGTAAAACATGACAATCATTTATAATGAAAACCTCTTAAGGACTGAAGCAGAAAGGGAAGTTCCTTAATTGAATGCTCAGCCTTGAACTTACCTCAGACTTTCATAGGTTGGTACTACAATGGATTGGGTCTGAAGTGTCCCACACAGGCTCAAGTGTTTCAGCACCTGCCCCAGCTGCTGCTATTGTTTGGGAGACTGCAGATTCCTTAAGAAGTAGTACTTGGCTGTCAGAGGTGGAAGTCTGGGGATGGACCTTTGAAGGCTGTGTAACCCAGCCCTGCTTCCAAACCAACTGTCTTACTTCCTGACCTGTAAAGCATGTAGTGGCTGCTTCACACATGCTCCCCATGGAGTTATGGTAACATCAGTTCTTCCCAGTCGTGATGAACTGTATCCCCTGCAACCTTGAACGAAAACCCCCTCTTTTTCTTTAAGTGGCTCCTCTCACTTATTTTGTCACCATGCTATAAAAAGTAGCTAACAAATATATTTAGTCCTTATATTAAGATATTGATAATACTTTGGATTCCTCTGATGACAAGGCCAGCTTTGTAAGAGGAGGAACAGAGACCCAGGATAGCTTGCTGGTTTGTTGGAACCTTGTGGCATCCTCTGAATGATATGACAGGACAAGAAGTTTGCAGCATGTGCTGAGCCAGACAATGAAGATAGATGGCTCAGCGGTTAAGAGCACGGACTGCTCCTGCAGAGGACTCTGGTTCGATTCCCAGCACCCACATGGCAGCTATGAGCCATCCTTAACTCCAGTTCCGGGGGAATCCGAAACTCTCTTCTGACCTTCACAGCATTGCATGACTCAGGTGCACTCACATACATGCAGGCAATGCACTCATACATACAAAATAAAAAGTGTATATTTTTTAAAAATATAATTGGCTGTTATATTTGACTCAAGAGTGAAGAAAAGTTTCTCCTTTTCATTTCTTGTTTTTGTTTGATATGTATGAGCATTTTGCCTGCATGTGTATAAGTGCACGTGGGTCATATAATGCCTGCAGAGATCAGAAAAGGGCTTCAGATCCTTGGAAATGGAGTTACAGACAATTTTTAACTGCCATGTGGGTTCTGAGAATCAAACCCAGTTCCTCTACAAGCGGAGTCAGTGCTCTTAACTGTTGAGCCATCACTCCAGAACCAAGAAAACTGTCTTACCCAAACTGGAAGGGACTAGATCACTGATAAGCAGAGTCACTGAAGAGCAGTGAAGATAGCACCCTTCTATCTTCTTCTTGGCTTAATACAAAGGCCTACAGGTCCATCCTCTAGCCAGTCGGTTCTATTTCTGACTGTGTAGTACAAACCAGTTCAGATAGGACCAAGGGGGACCCGG
The DNA here is from genome assembly GCF_000622305.1 of Nannospalax galili. Taxonomy (NCBI): domain Eukaryota; kingdom Metazoa; phylum Chordata; class Mammalia; order Rodentia; family Spalacidae; genus Nannospalax; species Nannospalax galili. The sequence goes on along the minus strand of NW_008338996.1, from coordinate 4,074,889 downwards.
ACGCTTCTCATTTGAAGCCATAAATCTATTAACCTTTTGTTCTTTAAGTCGATGGCTCCAAAATTAGAGCAGGAGAAATTAATAAAACCCTTAGAACTTGTCCAGAGTGCATGAAGTGGGTCGGACTTTAGACTTTTGGAATCCAGTTTCCGTCTCCACTTGGGAGAGCTTTATTTTGTGTGTGTGTGTGTATGGATGTGTGATTCTTTATCTTCAATAAAGGATTTTCTTCTTGCTCTCTGCTGATCTGAAATTTTTTTCTTGCCTTTTGCTTATTTAACTGACTGAGAAATTGAACTCAACCTTACTTTGATCAAAGGGCTGCAACAAAAATGCATGAGAAGAAAATACAAGTGAATGTATAGATTCAATTATAACGTTGGGATTTCTGTAAATATTTATTCATCAAAAGAAGATGGTTTAATACTCATAAATGACAAAGATTTACCATGCAGAATGCATAGATACCCTTCACAGATAAAAGACAAATCTGTTATAAAGGAGACGGTGGGAAAACCGTACGACATTATTCTATTACAAAGGAGTATAGCTGGTTTGCAGCAATGGAAGAGTCACTGCATCAGCGTCAGTGACCTGTACAAAGAATATAGCCTGTTCACACCCATAAGGCGAGGAAATTAGAGAAGTCTAGCCATGCCAAATAATAGTAGGAACAAGTAGTAAAATAAGACTCACTCAGGAGTGGTAGGGGTAAAGATTGATTCTACTGTTTGGAAAATAGTTTAGCAATTTGGGGTCAAATATGATATTTACAAAACAAAATTGAACAATTCTCCTATAATTATGAAAAACAGCAAGTATCCAATTAACAAAAGGAATTAGATCTGGGGTCTCTTATGCTAGGGATGAGGCAGGGTTTTTATGTAGGGATGAGCCCCTGAGGACTTTAGAACCAACAATCAATAATGTTCCATTTCTTAAACCATTATGGGTATGAGGTGATAATTTGTTATTTTGTGATATATACATTTACTTTATGCCTTTCATATATATGATATATTTCTAAGTGTTAATTAGTAAGTCTTTAAAGAAAAAATGCTCTCAAGATGCCAGGTAATATTGGAACAAGGATAATTCATTCAACAACTTATCCAATTGAAGAAAATGCTGCAGAAATCAGTGTTAATAAACCAACCTGACAGTGTCAGAGCATTGAATAAGCAGTTTCATGCCCAAGAAGAACTTATGATTTGTGAACACTTGATGTAAATGGCTGATAACTGTTGAAATGAAGGATCCTTTAATAGTTCATAGAAGTATAACTGCTTTTTCACATAAAATAAAAAGATTTATCTCATACTAAAAATTAATTTTATCTAATTAAAACTCAACATTTAAAATGCACATTTTATAGGGTCAAGAGAGGACTCAGAGGGTAAAGGAGTTAGCTGCCAAGCATGATAATCTGAATTTGCTCTGTGGGGATCCATATGGTAGGAGAGAATGAGCTTCCTCAAACTGACTTCCATAGCAAGTAAAGAAATAATAAACAAATAAGTAAAGATTTGATCTTTAAAAAGTACATTTTTAAGTGAATGGAAAGGATGTCTTTTGAAGGTTAATGAATTCAGTGATCAGTTACTTAACTGAACTAAAGGTAAACAATTCAGTTTAAGGAAATGTAGCAAAAATAACAGATGGCCACTGTTTATCCATTAGAATTATGATTTTTGAAAAAAATATATCTACTAGAAGAAACAGGATCTACACAGGTTTTTCTCAAACAACAATGCAAAATCTTAACAAGCCCAGGAAAACAATGCACAGTTACTGAAAGTTGATGTAGTAAAAGTTAACATAAAAATTGGATGACACTTCGGGTTCGTTAAATGACTGTGCATTTCAACAGTGTGGGGGACATACAAATGGTTAGAGTCCTGTATTAAAATAATGTAGTAACAGCTATTAAAATTTTAAAAATACCCATAACCTTTGACTGGGTATTTATTATTAGGGTCATCTTGCAGAACCAAATGACTAGGGAATAGATTGATGGGTACAGAAATTTATTGCAGCATTATTTATAGTTTCAGAAAGTGGTAACAAAGTGACAAATGATGAGGGGAAATTATGGAATAAATTATAGTACATTTACATCAAGGGGTTATTTTATAGCTAATAAAAATAATGGATGAGTACTACCCTCCCTGGCAAAGAAAATCCTGTAAAGTTATTACCAATTAGAAATTTAAGTAGGAAATATGTGTAACAATGAACCTAATGTACAAAAATGTTGTATAAAATAAGGGCAGGCTTTGAAAAGAAAAATGAACAAAGTCTCCATCTAGTTTTATATATAGAATAGTACACAGATGCATTTTAGTGTATGTATACAAGTGCATGGTTCTTAAGCCTGCATAAAGTGTGGATGGTCACTTGCCATCTTGTTACCAAATCATTCTGCTAGAGAGAAAGGAGGACTGGATAAGTAACAATAGACAAGGCTAAAGACTGAAAAAATAATGCCTTATGTAATCCTACTGAGATAAAACAATACAGACAGATAGGTGACAGATTCATAATGGCTATGATAGGCAGAAGAAAGATACTTAGATGTTAAATACATTGATAAAGAGATGATTGAGAAATGATAAATAGATATAGGTAGATTACAGATAAATTTTGGATAGATAATACAATTATAAAAATTCTAAAATATGAATACATTGACTTTATCTTATTATTTTTCATAAATTATCAAATAGAAACAAAGGTCTGTGTGCAAACACTTTAGGAGGGTTTACCTGTAATACTGATATCAATGTCACATTGAGCAAATCAAGTTACAAGATTTGAGAAAGCGTTCTCCTCATACAGGATATGACTGGAGAGAAAATTTGTTGATATATGTATACATAGTACAATGTTTTGCTCAATTTATTTTCATCGCTATTTTATTCATTTTTGTTATTTCCTATCGAAAGCATCCTAATTAGATGCATCATGCTATCTTTTAAGGGTGAACTTCTTTAGGAAATGCTTTGATTCAAATGATTTTCTTTCCTGATTCTGAAATCAAACTCTAGTGAACCCTGTGTTCATGCTGAGTAGAGGCCTGTGTTACAAGACTGGGAATCTCAAAAATGGGAGTATCACCCAAAATAAAGAAGTGGGAGAACACTGCGTTAGCCCTTAGGTCAAGAGCGACACAAAAGAAGGCATCATCTGTGAGCTAGGAGCTGATCCCTCATCGACACCAAATTCAGTGTTTGGATCATGGATTTCTTAGTCTCGAGAGCTGCAAAAGGGAGGAGCTTTATTGTTTACAAGCTGCATGATTTGTGGTATTTTTGTTGTAACCTCTTCAGTAGCCAAAAACAATAGACAGCAGGCACTAGACAGCAGACAACATCCGTGAAATGTGTTTTTCTTCATGTCATGCTACAGCTTATCTTACGTACTATTGTTTCTTCAGTATAGTAAAGAATCTATAACTCCAGTCTGCACAAGATAGCTCAGACAGATGCCTGGCTGTAGTTTTCACTGAGTTTAGAATAATTTTCTCTGAGTGTGTTTGTAGTTCCTGTTGTTGTTGCTTTGTGTTTTGTTTGTTCGTTTGTTTTTCTGTCCCTCTTGCCCCAGCTGGCCTGAAACAGTCTATGTAGACCAGACCTGTTTTCTTCTCACAGAGATCTTCCTGCCTCTGCCTCCTGAGTGCTTGGATTAGAGGCATGAATGTTTTATTTATAACAATAAAATATTTTGTTTTGTTTTGTTGCTAATTACTGCATGAAAACAAGTCTGAACATGCCTGGGTAACTATTTTGCCTTTGCAGAGTCTATTGTATTCTCATTAGCTTATGTAAGATATAGTTAGAAGATTCATACTTCTTAATTTTTTAATTTTATGTGTATAAGTGTTTTGCTTGCATGTATTTAAGTATACCTATGTGTGCAATGACTGTGGAGGTCATAAGAGGGTTTTGAATCCCCAGAATAGGAGTTACTGACAGTTATTAGCCACCACGTGGGTGCTGGGAACTAAACCTGGGTCCTCAGAAAGAACAGTCAGTGCTTTTAATCACTGATCCATCTCTCCAGCCCAAAGCACCATATTTTTATGATAAGTAATCCATATGCATAAACAATGACTAGCAAGAATTCACTTCTCTCTTCCAGTTTATTTCCAACACTTCTCTTCACAGACTTGAAGTGATGTATTCACATTGCAGTGTTTAGTTCAGTAAAAAAACTGTGCTCCATAAATGACCACAAATGCATTGAATTTCCCATTGCCCAGTGTGTCAGCAGGCAATCAGAAATTGTATGACATGTCTACATAGTATATGGTCAGTAAATAGTAAACAGGAGCTGTGCTTGTCTGATTACACCCACAGCAGGGTTTATTTTTCAAATAAGTATTGATGTTTGTGTCTGGTGATCTTTTCACTTGTTTGTGTCTTTTTAATAGTACGCTTTTTGAAGCAATGAGCTGTTAAAAGTGAATACTTAATTTGAAATTACTACTGAATTTCAATAACTAAAGAAGTTGATGATGAACACCATCTTTAAAAATATTTATAAACATTTCCCATCTATTCTGAACTGTAGATATCACTGACATGAAAAAAGAGAGTACAAAAATGTATTGAAGAACCAGGTTTGCTTCCGGTTCACAGTTAATGTATGAAAATTGTTCCCCAAACATATGATAGTCCTAGAGAACTACACAGCAGAAACTGTGTCTGTATTCATCTGCAATGCATGGCTCTTTGTTGAGGTCAAATATCTTTTGTATTTTCTCTCATTTTTATTTGAATTCCTTTGTTACTGAGAACATAGAAAGTAAAGTGTTAGCTGTTAGCAGGATGGTTCGTTACTACAGGGAAAGTTTCACAACAGGCAGACAAAGCAAGTTTTATATCCTTGTGGCCAGATGTTTTAACATCAAAAGGAACAATTTCTAATGATTTCATTATGAAAACAGAAATGATGAGGACTAAAATTGAATTAAGGCTTCTAGAAATGCATCTTTTCAAGAAAAAATATTTCACATTTTTCTAAGTTGTACATCAATTTAGACAAAAAAATCTCAGTGCTGATGATAAAATGTTTTAGTAGTGATACATTGTCATAAATCAGTGGGTCATCTCATGTCAAAAAAATGTTTTTAAATTTTTCATTAAGAAATCTATAGTAAAGACATAGGCTTGACATCCTGTTGGTACCCTCATAATACCTTATTATAATCAACTGCACAATCAAGAAGTTTTTAAAAGTATGTAGAAGACTTGCAAGCCTATCATAAATCAGACTTTAGAAACAGTTATATGTTTTGTAATAATTATTTTGTACATTGCATTGAGTGTTTTTAAAAGAATAGCGATTCTTTTAGCTAGTGTTCTAAGTTTTGGCTGCAATTTTAAAGTCTTTCACAAAACATTCAATGATATTGATGCCAAGAACCCTTTCCCTCCTAATATTCAGAGTATTGAAAATATGCACTGCACTGGAATGAAGCAATGTGCAGAAAACTCTTCATTTTGCAGCAACTGTATTTAGTGAAATGTTTGAATGAATGAACGGTTAATAGCAAAATATCTAAAAATTTTGATCTATAGAAATTGTCGATATAAGATTGTCTAAAGGTAAGAAGAAAAAAATATAACTATGAAAACATTTGGGCTAAAATACATATTTAGTATCAAGACTACAGTAGGGGCTGGAGAGCTGGCTCAGTGGGTAAGAGCATTGGCTGTTCTTATAGAGGGCCCAGGTTTGATTCCCAGCACCCTCACGGCAGCTAAAATCCATCTATAACTTATGTTTCAGGGGAATTCAATGCCCTCTTCTGAACTCCGTGGGCACTGCATGACACGGGTACACTTACATACATGCAGGCAATATATTCATACATTAAAAAAAAAAAAGAATACATGAGTAGGACCTGAAGTGGTAGCATTCTTGGGAGGTAGGTGCATCTTTGTGAGAGCCAGGTCAACCTGGTCTACACAGTGACTTCCAAGGCAGCTGGGGCTTCAGGGAGACCGGATTTCAAACAAGAAAACAACAATAACAAAACAACAACAAAAGAATACATGAGTCTAGGGCTTAGGATGTGCCACAGTGGTAAAGTCCCTGCCTTGCTGTATGAAACGTCTTGTGTTGAAGCCAAACAAAACTTTATGGATAAGTTAATGATAGAAATTTTAATGTGTTTAACATAACTTAGAAGTTTAAAGGACATTATAAACAATTTCATGAAGAAAATGATAAGAGCATATTGAAGATTGTTTTCTTTTGGGAAAACAGCCATACATAGGCATTTTCAGAAACAATGTTTAAGAAAATCAAGTTAACTACATGAATACATGCCACAAGTAACCATTCTTCTTACTCTGTTTTAATAATCATATAATCAAATTGAAATGTATTGATTTTTAAGTTTTTATTTTCATATGCTCAGATGTATGTTATTTTAAATTGGTTTATGTTTATTAAAATAGTTTAAAATAGAGCCTCGAGAAATGGCTATTGGCTAAGAGCACTGGCTGCTCTTACAGAGTACCTGGGTTCGATTCCCAGCACCCACGTGGAAGCTAACAAAAATTCATAACTCCAGTTCCAGGGGATCTGGCAACCACTTCTGACCTCCATGGACACTGCATGATGTGGGTGCACTTACATACATGTAGGGCTATATACTCATACACATAAAATAAAAATAATAAATAAATAATTTTAATAAGCATAGTTTTTAATAAAAATATATTATTCATCATACATAAAATAAAACATCTATCAAAAATAATTTTAATGACGTATGATGTCTTCAAGCTCATAAAATACTGTTTTGATGGTGGTTTTAGGTCCACACAAATTGAAAATAAAGCACAAAGACATCCTATATACCTCCTGATCCCACACATGCACAACTTACTTACTGGGAACAGTCTTTCCAGTGTAGAATGTATGTTACCCTCAAAAAACTTATACTGGCATAGCTATCACCCAAAGTCAAAGATTTGCATTAGAATTCATTCGTTTTTTATTTTGAACATTCTATAGGCTTTGAGAAACAGATATTTGACAAATGTTTCTACCATTGTGATATATTAACAGAATCAATAGACTATTGCCACCCCAAATCCTCTGTACTGGACATGGTCATTCCTTTTATCCTTGACCCATAGCAATCACTAATCTCTTTTACTGTATTTATAAAAAAGATGTGTGTATATTTGTGTATGTGCATGCTATTTGTATGTGGGTGACTAAGGAGGTCAGAAGAGGCTATCAAATCCCCTGGAGCTACAGTTACTAGTAGTTCTGAGCTGCCCAACATGGGTGTTGGGAACCAAACAGTAGTTCTCTGCAAGAGCGACAAAAGTTTTTGAGTTTTAAGCAAGCTCTTCAGCCCCAGCAGTTATCTTTTCAATTGTCTGAATTGTTTTACCTTTCCAAAGTATTATATACCTGGAATAAAATGGTATTCAATATTTTCTGGTTAGTTAATTTTACTTAGTAATATGCATTTCAACTCTCCCAGTATATTTTTACATTCTTGATTATCTTTTTTTAGACATGAATACTCTATTATTTCTGTTTGCCACAATTTTGGTATCTATCAGCTCTCCTCTTATAAGACATTTATTTATGTGTAGGTTTTGTGTCGAAGTACATATAACTTTTCAACTCCTTTAATAAAATATTGAATAATGTCATTGATATGTCTAATTAGAGAAAATGGCTTATTTTGTAACAGGCTGCCAACCTGTCTACCAAAGTGGACAAAGCATTGCAATCCCACTAGAAATATTTTAAAGACCATTTTGCTTCAAATTGTCACAACTTGGTGTTGTCAGTGTTTTGATTTTGACCACTATAATAGTTTGGTCATAATCAAAGTACCTGATTTTAATTCACAATTCCCAAATAATACATAATGCTGAATATCTTATTTGCCATTATTTGATAAGGTATGCCTTCTTTGATAAGGTACCTGCTTAGGTTTTTTTCTCCATTTTTCATGAACAATTCTTTATCTTTTATAGGATGTATAGTTTGGAATTTGGGGTATGTGATAAATTTTGTGTTAATTTTCCTAAGGATGTAAGGTGTTTGTCTAGGTTTTTATGTTTTGTACATTTTGAAGTTTTGGATTTTTGCTTGTTTTGTTTCCCATGTCTAGTCTGAGTTGTTTTAGAATTATTTATGGAGAATATAATCTTTTCCACATTTTTCTGCTTTTGATCTTTTTTCAACAATATAATCAATTTTGAGAAATTTCTGGACTCTCATGTTCACTTGATTTGCTTACTTTTCTATTGTTTTTCTTTTTCTTTTTCTTTTTTCAGAAAAACCTGTGTCTCTGTTACCACTATTTTGTAATAAGTCTTAAAAGAGAATAATAACATTGAATGAGGTTTTAACCTTTAAAAAAGGTTTATATTTCATTTTAAAATATACTGTTTCTTACAGAAAGACTCATTGTTTTGCTAATAACACTGAGATGTTGGCACATGCATCTCTAATCTGTACATATCTGATTATTACTAGTCATAACCAGTTGCATTTGGATCCTTGGCACCTGTGTATGTCTATAAAGTCATCAAGTAGATTTCAGTGGTAATGCTTATCACCTCTACTAATTAATGTGACGTAAGTTTTTATGCTTCCTCCTCAAATATAATTCATTTTTATGTCTTATAAGGCTTATACTGAGTTCAATGTTGTATAACTGTATTAATTCAACAGCAAACCTAAAAATTTTATAGCGGCGAGAATAGAGAATAACAATACTCCAACTTTTTAATTTTCTTTAGTATTGTGTTGGCTGTTCTCTTCTTTATTTATTTCTCGTCTCTCTTTAACATTGCAGAAGCAGTTTGCTGAGACCTAGAAAGTGTTTTTCTAGAAATCATTTTGGTATTGTTTTATGTCTTTAGATCAAACTCTGAGCACTGACGATATTATTGAGTCTTTCTAGAGAATAACAATACTCCAACTTTTTAATTTTCTTTAGTATTGTGTTGGCTGTTCTCTTCTTTATTTATTTCTCGTCTCTCTTTAACATTGCAGAAGCAGTTTGCTGAGACCTAGAAAGTGTTTTTCTAGAAATCATTTTGGTATTGTTTTATGTCTTTAGATCAAACTCTGAGCACTGACGATATTATTGAGTCTTTCTATCCATGAGCGTGGAGGGTCTTTTCATTTAGTGTTTCTTGTAGCTTTGTTCATTTATATCTCAAAGAGTTTATAACATTTATATCTAAATGTATTACTTTGATGGATGCTAATATAAATAAGTTTTATGTTTTAGTATTCAAATTGCATTTGTCTATTGCTAGCATAAGGCAGAATAATTGACTATGTAGACCATTCTTATGTCCTGAATCCTGGTTATAGTCACTTATAGTTCTAGGAGTTTCTCAGTTCTATTAGACTATCTACGTGGACAACAGTATTATGTATAAACAAAGACAATTTTATTACTTCTTTCTAAAAATGTATTCCTTTTATTTCTTTTTCCTTAGTGCAGTAGTTTGGAATTCCACTACAATAATGAAAAAAATATTAGCAAGGGAAATTCCTGCATTATTTCTGCTTTAGTACAGTAGTTTTAGAGTGTGTTCCATTGACAATAATGTTAGTCGTAGGAGGTTTTGAGACATAAACATTTCTGCTCTCTTTGCAAACACCAAACATCAATTATTGGTAAAGATCAGTAACTGAAGGAGAAAGAGTATAATTTCCTACAGTCTTGGAGGTGATGGTATTTCATATTTTACTTGAATTGAAAAGAATATAGAAGTGGTATAATCTGACTTACATTTTCATTGGACCACTAATTATCGGAAACAGGGTGAAGAAAGGCGAGCACGAAGAAGAGGGCAGTTATTGTTATACTAAAGAAAAGCAAAAGCAGCTTAGGCCATGACGGCAGGAGTAGGAGATAGAATCTGGATCATTTTAAAGGCAAAACTCAAAAGGATGTGCTAATCATTATAATGAGAGAGAGAGAGAGAGACAGAGAGAAAGAAACAGAGAGAGACCAAGACACACTCCAAGTTTGTCAGAACAAATACAAGGCTGAAATGAGAAGCAGAAATTACACCAAATTATGAAAATAATAAAATAATGTAAGCAAAAGTCTTTATTAATGTCAGAACAATAACTGCTCCTGTCGCTGTGATAAAATATCCTGACTTAAGCACTTTAAGGGAGAAATGATTTATTTTGACTAAGAGTTTGATTTATTTTGACTAACCTTTGGTCTATAATACATGGGCTATCTTGAAGGCAGAAGCTTGAGGCAGCTTATCAAGCTATAGCCACAATCAGGAAGCCGTCACAACAATTACTTGTGCTCAGTTATCCTTCTCCTTTTTATGCAGTTCAGGTCCCAAGCCTAGACACAGTGCCACCCACTTTAGGGTGAGTTTTTTCAGCTCCAAGATAATCCTTCACAGGCAATGCCTAAGTCCTCAGTCCAACATCTCCCCTTATACTCAAGACAATATCTTAACTATGAGCTCCCACGAAAATCAAAAGCAAAGTGCATCATTTCAGTATACAGTGGTGTGGAATAAACCATCCCATTCCAAAAGGGAGAAGCAGAGACCAAACAAGAAAAGACAGGACCAATGCAAGAATGCACATCTGTAGGGCACACACCAAATCCCTCAGCTTCACATTGGACATCAGGGTCATGTGTCAGAATTATCTGGGTTCCAAAGGGCTTTTGTAACCTTACCCCTGCAGTTCTGTTAACTTCTATATATACAGCCTGTCTTAGGTCAGCTGTACTCTGTGCCTACACCTTTCTTCAGCAGACATCCCATAGTCCTAGAATGTCCAAAGTACTTGCGTCTCCATTGCAATTTAGGCATCCATTTACAGCTTTATGCTTGAATAAAACCTCCTTGCATGAACTCTAACCTGTCACATAGTACCTGGCCTCAACAGCTTTCTGGAACTATGGTTCCAGAGGAATCACAATCCATTGTGGTGGGGAGGTATGGTGGCAAGACATGGCTGGAGTAGAAAGAGGAAGAAGTGGGCAGAGGAAGGAGATCCACTGGAAATCCAGCCAGGCTTAAGCACTCTCTAAGCCCACCCTCAGTGATGCACTTCCACCAGGAAGGACAAACCTGAAATCTCCTGTAACAGCACCAACAACTGGGGACAAAATGTCTAAATACTTGGAGCCTATGTAAGACATTCTCATTCAAACCACCACAGCTGTCTTTTTTTTTCTTTTTCTTTTTTCTTTTGGTCACATCTTGTTCCTGTCTATAGAATGCTCTGTTTTTCCCAACCAGGAAATTTTCTGTACTTTCCTAAAATTTTAGCATAAGCATTACATTTTTTTCATATTTTTCTGATGTTCTCCTGGGTATAATTATGTATATACACAGTCATTGCCTCGTGTCATCCTTCATAAGAGGAATGGTAATAATTTGACTGCTAGTGGTAGAATGCCTGTCTGCTTTATAGGAATAGGAACTTCCTGAAGGCAGGAATTTGTTTTATTTTTTTTCTGAATTCTGAGGCCTGATCCACTTCCAGGCACACCAACTTAGAAGAGTGATATATTGATATATAAACAGAACTCACAATCCATATAATGTACACGAAAGTACATCAAAGTAGATTCCTTTGTTACTTGAGGATAGGCACGAAAAATATCTCAAGGTTTGATGTTACCCATGTCTGATATTGCCAATAGTTGTTCTAAAAGGGCAGTGTGATGGTTGGTTTGAATATCAATTTGCCACAAGTTAGAGTCACCTGAGTAGGGAGCGTCAATAGAAGAGTTTTCTTAAACGCCTTAATTAATGTGGAAGACACACTCCATATGCTTGTGGTATTTTTGCAGCTTTCCTGATAAAAAGGGACATGGCAGAAGGAGAATTATTTCCTTCTTGTTTATTTAGTCTTCCCTTTCTCCTCTGAGTTAATTTATTCTGTTGCTACTGTTTCTGACTCCTTCGTTGGAATCAGGACAAAGGTTTTCAAGCTTCTCTTACTAAGTATCAGGGGCTCTCCAGGAACACACATAGCACACACACAAACACACACACTGGGAGATGGCATACATCTTAGCTTACCTGCGGAAAATGAAAAGGACATAATAATGCCTCTGCTTGTGTTTCTTCCTCTACACAAAAGTGGAGAATCAGATACCTATAGTTTGGAGATTTATGGAAAGGAAGTTGATATTGAGCACATTTGTCTTAAGTTAATGTACCATTACCTTATATGTAAGGATACACTGAAGAAAGGATGATCATACCGAATGAAAAGATATCTTCCATAAAGTCTGAAAGAGATCTCAACAGGTTTGAAAGCACCAAGTTCACATAGGATCTTAGTACGTATTTTTAATATAACATATGACACAATTATTAATGTGACAAAAATAACAACTAACATTTATGAAACAAGAAAAGATTTATTACCTTCCAGGCACTTAATATATGTTAAGTGCTTACATGTACTTGGGCCGGTTGAGATTGTGTTATATTTTACTTTAGATAGCCCTCACTATAAGGTTATGTGATAGTATGTATTCCTAATTTTATAAATACAAAATGCAGAAGTCTAAGACATAGTGCTATTTTCCTGAAATTAATCAGAGAGTCAATGTTTAGGCAATCACGTTACCCTGACTCCAAGTGAATTATAGCCATTCACAGCTAGCTTTACTCTAGAAATATTAAATAGTAACATCCATATAATATACAGCATTTTAAAATAATCTTGCCTTTGAAAACAATAAATGCATATTTATTATAAACAGTCAAAATACTAAAATATAGAGAGAAGTAAATAACATCATCTGGCACCCACCATCCAGAGATGATCAGTTAATTTAA
>NW_008338996.1:4053526-4062026 GCF_000622305.1 Nannospalax galili | reverse complement strand
GTAAATGGCATAATACTGAACATACTGTTCCAAAAACTGTCTTATTTTTCACTTTGCAATATGTTATGGGCATCTTTCCATGTCAATAAATATAGATTTACATCATCTTTTTAAATTGCAGCATAATTAAAAGGCACAATATTTTACAGGGACAAGAAACAGTCTGCATACTGCAATTTCCAGCTCAGTTAGTATAGAAATACTCAAGATAACAACCTTAGTTGATCATCTGGCAAGCTTTGCTAAATATTGTTAGTTAGTCAAAATGATACCTCTAATTGTGAGATGTTTCAGCCAAAATTTTCAGCTTTGCATCTTTTACCTGTTAAAATATATTCCTATAATATCATCCCTGTCTACTAATCTAAGTGATAAACCCCCCCTTTTTGGTTTTTTTTGGGGGGGGTGTTTTTCTTTTTTTAAATCAAGTTAAATTCTACTGAATATTCCACTTCAGGTACACTGTAAAGAATGCAAGAACTGAGTATAATCTTTGTTTTTAACACTACCAGTATAGAGAGCACTGATGTTTTTCCAGTCAGTGATTAAGGCAAGCTCCTTCTCTTAATAAAAAATGACAGGAGATATTTAGATGAGTCATTGAGTTGAAGATACATAGAACAGGAACAAGCACTAGGGATGTCCATGGGAGTCTTTGCTTCATATTTCAAGAAATACATTACTTTTTTCGGGTTTTGTACAAATTGGTACAGTAAAAAGAACAAAAGATAATTGCTCACACTTACTGAAAGTCAATACTTTAGTGTCAAGAGAAAACATGAAGATATAGTGGAAGCACTGATAGTAGTTCACCAACAGACATTTAATACAATCTTACAACAAAATTTATGATGTATGGGGCTGGAGAGATGGCTCAGCGGTTAAGAGCACTGACTGGTCTTGCAGAGGGTCCTGGTTCGATTCCCAGCACCCACATGGCAGCAACAAACCATCCTTAACTCCAGTTTCAGGGGAATCCGAAGCCCTCTTCTGACTTGCATGGCATTGCAGGACACGGGTTCACTCACATACATGCAGGCAATACACTCATACACATAAAATAAAAATAATAAATAAAATATATAAAAAAGATGTCATATCACTAATCAGACCCAATTGTTTCCAGAATCTTGACCAATGTCATATGATACAGAAAAGGGAAGTTCATGAGCTGGAAGTAACATAACATATGACGAAAGCTATTATTAAACACTTGGCCAGGTAATTCACACAGAGAAAGACTAAACTTGAGGGACTAGCTTCCAAGTCAAGAGTCAAGTTCCTTTCTCAGAATTAATATGAAAGTTGCAGTTTGGATTTTTGCTATTTTGGAAACAGCTGAGAGTCTGACTAGAGTAATTAAAATGCTAATTTGAAATTCAATATTCATCAGAGATCATTGCCATGAGTCAAAATTCTTCTCTTTCTTTTTTATGTTTTTAAAGTCTTTTCTCTGGTGATGGCAGATGTTGAGGTTGTGAATTCACTGAGAGCTCTAGATATAGAGAAATCCTCCATTCAAACTAGATTTGTGCACCTCCCCCTGCATTTTTGTTGTCTACTTAAATTAGCTTTTCTTAATGAGATGGTGATTCAATGGCTATATCTGTAATTTACTGGCTGTGAAATTAGTTAGTCTGGATAATTCATCCCATGGGTGACAAGGGTGAGATCATGGTGAATTGGCAGGTGAGAAGGAAGAATGTGGGGAATGACTCCTCTGCTATTAAGTCCACAGAATTTATGTGGAAGCTATGTGGAGAATGTATCCAGCAAACCTAACCTCTAGGTGACCTCAGTTTATCTCCAACCCACTTTCAAGCCCAACAGAGCCCATGGGAACCTGGCTGGGTCAGACCTGCTACTTAGAGTATGAAATCACCAGATGTCAGTACTAGTGCATATTAGCTTTGAGAAAAGACCCATCTTGGCCAAATGATTACAACTAGCTTAAGGAAAGAAACTGATGAGTAGTCGGGACATAGGGTATGTCGATATTTAAACGCTTCCTTTTTGGGGTTTGAAATAACTATTCTGAAATATTATTATAACTTCTTCCCTTAAACTTCTGAATAAGATTTTCAGGATTAAATTGTTATTAAAATATACATATTTTGTCCCAGAAGTCCTAAACATCTTTCAAGACTTGAGAAAAGAAAGATAAAAATATGTTGAGGAATACAGACATGAATGTCAACTTTCATTGTATATCTTCTATAGAGTTTGTTGCAGTTTATAATCAGTTTCTTCATTTCAGGTCTTCAAGATACAATAATCCGTTACCGTCAACATCAGTTGGCTTTGATATTTAAAATATAGTTTAACCAGTAAGATTCTCTTTAGATAACTAGATAGAATTTTTTGTGTTGCAAAAGAAAAACTTGAGGTGTGAAAAATATCTGTATGATTAATCGACAAGCTTAATTCTGCCTTCAATTTAATGAAAGACTTTTGTACACCTCACCCCTCTAAAGTTTCCATTCAGATATTTGTAAAAGCGCTTCATGCCATATTTAGATACTCTAACACTATGGATAAAATGGAAATTAGAGAAAGAAACTTAGCAATATTTAAGGACTGCTAATTAAATGCCTAGCTTTGTTTTGCTGAAATTGAAACTCAGATCAGAAAAGTGCTAGGCAATCCTGGAAACTGAAAACTGGACTAATACCAAGTTGGAGAAATAGCTCAGTGGTTTAGAGCACTAGCTTCTCTTCCAGAGGACCCAGGTTTGATTCCCAACATTCACATGGCAGCTAACAACTGTCCTTAACTGCAGTTCCAGGAGATCCAACAGCCTTTGCTGGCCTCTGCAGGCTCTGCATGGCATTAGTGCATTTACATACATGCAGGCAAACAAAACATTCATACACATAAAATAAAAACAAATAAAAAAGTGATGGACTAATAGGTATTTGAGACAAAAACTTACAATTACCTAAGGCATAAAATTGGAAAGTAGGAAGATGCTTTGGGTCATTAAGCTATTCAAGGCAGCCATCTGTTTGGAGAAATTTGAAGTCACACAATACCCAGGAAAACTAGCATACTCAGAAATCTGCAAACATGGTAGCATTTTTACATCAAAGTGTTCCCTAGTCTATGCATGAGCCTGGCTGAATAATCATTAGAGTATCCTAGCACAAAATGAATCAGTAGAGACTCGGAAAGTTGCTTTGAATTATTTGTGTATTTTTCTTCTTTTCTTTTCTAAGCTTTTGAAATTCATGAAAATTCTGTCAAAATACTAGCTGAATAAGAGCTAAAATGACAGAAACTTCAGGGAACACGTGGTAAAGGAGAAAAACGTTTGTAAAAATATTTTTGGAAATATCACTAAGGAGTTGACTACTATAGCCTAGTCTACAACAATCGTACATAACCCCCTCATGCCAAAAAGATGAAAACAGTAAAAGAGATAGTTCTGAGGGAAAGAATCTGATTTTAATAATTATTACATTAAAATATTCAACCTTGAATTTTCAAACTTTAAAGTAATTCACACACACAACATAACTCTAAGCAAGTTTGGCCTATTCAAAGATATGAAACAATTTGCCAAAAAATAAATGTTTCTGAAGGATCCTAGATATAGACTTACTAGAAAAAAGACTTAAAATAGATGTTAGAAATATTTTCAAAAAGCTAAAGAAAACTATAAAGAAAAGAGGGAGATCAAAAGAATTACATAGAAACAGGATGAAAATATCATTAAAGAGACAGACATTATAAAAAAGGACCAAAGAAAAATTTTGAATAATTTTGAAAATGGAAAGCAAAAAACAATCTGAAATCATTGATTAAAAAATAGATTTTTGAATAGCCAGGAAACAAAGCATACAAACTTTGAAGTGGACATTTAATGAAAATTACTGTTCTGGAGAACAGAAAGAAAAGAGATAAGAAGTTGAGCCTGGGGGCTGGAGAGATTGCTCAATGGTTAAGAACACTGGTTATTCTTTCAGAAGACCTAGGTTCGAATCCTAGCACCCACATGGCAGCTAACAGCTGTCCTTAGCTCCAGTCCCAGGGGATCAGACAGCCTCTTCTCACCTCTGCGAGCATTGCATGACACGGGTGTACTTACCTACATGCAGGCAATACACGCATACACATAAAATAAAACTAATAAATAAAAAGTTTTTTAAAAAAATTGTTGAGCCTTATTGTGCAAGCCTATATTCCTCGACACTTAGGAAGCTGATGTAAGACTGTTCAAAGTTAATAAACAACCTGGGCTACAGAGTGAATTCATGAGCAGCCTGGACAACTTATTGAAACCCTGTCTCAAATAAAATAGTAAAAAGACCCATGAGGATGAATTTCAGTTTTAAACCACGTGCCTGGCAGGCACAAGGTCTTAGGTTTCCTCCTTAAGACCACAGAGAATAAAAAGAAAATAAAGGAAGAAATGGATAAAAAAAAGTGTAGTGCTGTGAGAAACAATTCAGTAGACAACATAACTACTACGCAAGTACAGAAGAAAGCATGTACAAGACAGAATGCTTGGAGAAATAGACAAAAACTGCAGAAGACATAAACCAAGACCCATTATATTAAATCATCAAATGGCAGACATGGAATCTTGAAAACGCCAAGTTATTAACAGGTGTCAAGGGGAAGAAATAGAGCAAAGTCATGACTATTACCCATAAGGACTCACTAATAATGCCTGAGCTTCCTGTGCCCATATTTTATATTCTCTTGGCTTAGATGCGGTATCTCTAGGGGAGAGAAGTTTTGGCTGGACAAATGATTCAATGGTTAACAGCACGTGTTGCTCTTCTAGAAGACCTGAATTCAGTTCCCATCATTCGTGTTGGACGACACATAACTTGTAAATCCAGGCTTGGTGAATCAGATACCTTCATTTGGGCATTGAATCTCCTGAAACTGGAGTCACAGAGGGTCTTAGCCATAATATGGGTGCTGGGAATTGAACCTACGTCCTCTGCAAGTTCAGTCAGTGCTCTTAACTGCCAAGCCATCTCTCCAGCCCTTTAGCACTACTTTCAGAGTGTCCTAAAGTGTTTGTAATGTTGTACTTTTATTTTCATTTAAGTCCAGGAATATTTTTATGTCTTTCTTGATTTCTTCTTAGACCCATTCGTCATCCAGGAGTGTGTTGCTTAATATCCATGACTCTGCATAGTTGCATTGTAGTCAAATATGATTCACAGAATTATTTCATTATTTTTGTATTTCTTGAGATTTGTTATGAGGCCCAATATATGGTCTATTTTAGAAAAACTTTAATGGACTGTTGAGTAGAAGGCATATTTTCTGGTGTTGGGTGGAATATCTATTAGCTTCACTTTATGTATGACATCATTTAATTCAAATTTTTGTTTAGTCTTTGGGCAGATGAACTGTATATTGGAGAAAGTGCATTATTCAAGTAACCTAGTATTACTGAACTATTGTTAACCTGTCTTGAACTCTAATAGTACTTTTTTAAAGAAATCGGGTGCACCAGAGTTTGGTGTATGTGTGTTCATGAGTATAATGTCTTCTTGGTTGATTGTTCCCTTGATCAGAATGAAGTGATCTCCTTTATCTCTTCTGATTAATTTTAGTTTGAATTCTCTTTTGTCTGATATTAGAAAAGCAATGCCTACTTGTTTCTTTAGGCATTTTCTTGAAGTATTCTTTCCATTGTTTCAGTCTATGTTGGTACCTGCCCTTGATGTTAGTAAGATGAGATTCTTGTAAACAATGAAAAGATATATTTTTGTTTCTTACTGCCTTCACCTAGCCCGTGTTTTTGATTGGATAACTGAGTTCATTCATGGCTAAAATTATTATTGAAAGATGTGTGTTGGTTGCTGTCATTTCATTTTCTGTTTTTGTTCTTCATCCTATTTTTTTCCAGTAATAATAGTTTCATTTGTTTTCTTTCCATAGACTCTTGGGTATGGTTATTTCTTTCTTCAGTCCTTCATACTGTTTTCAGTATTCTCTGTAGGGTTGGTTTAGTGTACATTAATTCTTTCAGCCTGTTCAGATCATAGAAGAATTTTCTTTCTTCTTCCACAACACAGATTTTTTTTTGTATAAAGTATTCTAGATTATCATCCAGCTAACAACCATCTGTAACTCAAGGTCCAGAGGTTCTAATGCCCTGGTCTGACCTCCACAGGCACCCATGACATGGGTGCACCTACCTACATTCAGGCATTAAACTAATAAGGATAAAATAAAAATAATAAATAAAAAATATTTAAGAAAAGTCAACTGTTATTTATATGAATTTTCCTTTACATGTAACTTGCAGCTTTCAGTTCTCTCTCTCTCTCTCTCTCTCTGAATATTTATAATTTTTCTGTGCCATGCCATGGGAGTTTCTTCACTGGATAAGTCTATTTGGTGTTCTGTGTGCCTTACACCTGTTGTGGTTATGTCTTCCCTTAATTTCAGGACATCTTCCTCTGTAAACTTGTTGAAGATCTGGTCAATTGTATTGATCTAAGCTTCTTCTTCCTTATCAATGCCTATAATTCCTAGAATCGGTTTTTTAATAGATTTGCAAATCCCCTACATATTCTGTTCCTGTGTTCTTTTTAATTTTTTATAATGTCTAAGTATCCCAGTTCTCCTACTTTATCGTTAAGTCTTGATATGCTGTTTTCTACTTGCTTCATTCTCATTCTGCTCATAAGACTTTCCCTGGTTTTTCTAATTGTGTTATTGGGTTTTTCAGTTCCATCTTCATCTCAGCTTTACTTTTGCTCAACCTTACTTGTTTCTGAATTCGCTTTTTAAAACCTGACTTGTCTTCATCACTGCATTCAGTCATATATTTGTATTTTCTTCAGCTTCTGTTCAGAGTTTATTTTTATTCTCTGAGCTTCTTGGGGTGTTTGTTCATGGTTTTTTGCTGTTTGTTTGTTTTTTAAATGCTTCGAATTCTTTTATTATGTTTGATTGATCTTTCATTCTGCTTTTGAGGCTGGATCTCCCTATATTCCCCGCTGGTCTGGAACATGATATGTAGACCAGGCTGACCTCAGCCTCATAGAGATTCACTTGTCTCTGCCTCCTGAAATCTGACAATGAAGGTATGCACCAATGTACCCCGTATGATTGTTATTTTAATTTCTGTATCCTGGAGTTCCTCTGGGGAGTTCTCATTGTATAACATGTCTATAGGATTTTGGGATTTTGTGGTAACATATATTAGTTACTTTTCTGTTGCTGTGATAAAATGTCATGTCTGAGGCATCTTAATAGAAAGAAGAAATAGTTGGACTTACAGCTCCTGAATGATAAGAATCCATCATAGTGGAAAAGAATGGTGTGAGACATGGTGGGGGAAGCTAGAGTAGAAAGTTGAGCACCCACATCTTCAAGGAGGCACAGGAAGCAGAAAGAGATACTAGAAATGGAACAGGGCTATGAGATCACAAAGTCTGCTGGCAGTGTCTTGGTTCCTCCACCAAGGCTGCACATCCTAAACTTCACAAAACAGTGCCATCAACCGGGGACCAACTGTTCACACACTTGGAACCTGTAGGGAACTCTCTTCATTCAAACAGTCACACACGCCTTGATTTTTAATATTATTTTGTCTTGAAAAGTGACTTAGGCATATTAACCTTTTTTGTTTGTTTGTTTGTTTGTTTGTGCATCGTATATGAAATTCTAGTCTGCCTTTCTTAGGTGGAAGTTTGGTTCTGTTTTTGATTGGTTGATTTCAGATTAGTAAGAATTCACAGTACTGGGATTAAAGGCATCTGCTACCACTCTATTTATTTATTTATTTATTTATTGTCTTTTTGAGACAGGGTCTCCCTATAACCCAAATGGCCTGGAATTTGCTATGTAAATCAGACTGGCCTCAATCTCTAGGACCCACCTGCATCTGCCTCCAGTGTGCTTGGACTAAAATCATGTGTCACTATGGCCAGCATATTTTTAAATTTTCACTGGAGAGAAAGGGATAATTCTAGGCTGGCCCAGAGTAAGAGCAGCATACAAAGGTCCTAGTCCTGGAAGCGAGGGGGCGGGGGTTGTGACAGAATGGGCTGGGCTGTGGCTAACTCAACATGCTAGTTCAGGATATTCCTGTATTTTATCTACTCATACTCAGTCTTTCTTCATCTTCTTTTATGCTTCTCATCTTAAAAAAAAAAAAGATTCAGTTCTATTGATTCTTTGAAAATCTCAAGCAATGTACTTTGGTTATATTCAGACCACCTCTCCTTTCTCTGTCTCCAACTTTATAATCTCCTCAACTTCATGTCTTCTATTGTTTAAAGGCCTATCAAGTCTAATTTGTGTCCCCAAAATCTCTTGGGTGTGGTCCTTCCACTAGAGCATGGTAAACCTACCTAGATTCACAGCCTTACCAAAAACTGATTCTTTTTCAAAAGATATCTATTGCCAGTAGTTCTCACTCTTCTTAAGGACATGGAGCAGGTGTTCTTTTAGATTCTTCTAGAATTACAAAAATACTGCTTGTTCTGTTCCTCTACCTTTCCATTCCTTTGCTGTTCTGTGT
>NW_008338996.1:4051620-4053454 GCF_000622305.1 Nannospalax galili | reverse complement strand
TACATACACATATATATATATATCTTTCAAAGATTTAGCTATTCTATGAACCTCAGATTCAGAAACCTTGTATAAATGGACAATGAGCCAATCCTTTGAAAGATGATGAAAGTGGGGTCACTGAAGATATTCATATATCAATGTGGCAAATAACCAGTGAGGGCAATGGAGAAAAAATTTCACTATAGATTCACAGAAACTATAATGTACCATGGAGCATTATTTGAGTTTCTGAAAATACTTTTCTTCATTAGTTCTTCATTCATCCATCCATTCATCCACTCATCCATTCATCTACCTGTTAGTGATTCACTCACATGAAGTCAAGAATAAATTCTTCATTTACTCAGCTGAGGACTAGATAGACAAAACCAAATATTTCTTTACTTCTTAAATGTAGATCCTTTTTGGTCATCCCTAATCGGCAAATCTGTAAGCAATGTTGCTATAAAAATTCATGTTTTAGACTGAAAAGTAATGTCTAAGTTCCCTTCAGATTCTGAGAGAAGCTATGCAGAACTTATGATTTTGTTAAAAGTCTAAGAAAATTTTGCTGTAAGGGTCATGCTTTGTGTGAGACAAGATATAGTTATGTAGACTGTGGATTAGTGGGACAAAAATACTTTTGTAATATGTTCATGGAAATACTGCTGTTGATGATTGCAGTGATGTGGAGTCTACTCTGTCCCACACAGTGTGGTTAGCATTTTGCTTATATAATTTAAATTAATTTTCATTCAAACTCTAACTACATAGTCCATTATTAGTCTAAGTTTGCTCATAAATTAATAGAAATGTATTGCTTTAGATGTTTGGAAGACATTTGACTGTGATAGTAGAGAAAAGTAGTATAGCAGAAATTTTAATCTGGACACTCTTCCCAAGAGTAGGTGTTTGAAATGGCATGTCAGCAATCTTTAAAAAAACACTGTAGGAATTGAGAATAACCCAATTATCAGTATGAGCAGTCAGAAGATATTTGAATGAAATTAAAGAAGCAAAATTTTTAACTTCTATTTTCCTTCTAATTGACAAGTATCTGTGTTTACATATAAAGTAAAATGAGATTGAATACATTGAGGAAACTTTAAACAAAGTTTAATAACATAACTATTCCTCACAAACATATTTTTGTGATGCAGACATTTTAAATATGTTCTTATCAACTTTGAAATATCATTGCATTATACTTAATAGTCTCACCTTATGAAATACAGACTTCAAAACTATACTCCCTGTAGTAGCTAAAATCAGCATTATTGTTTTCCCTTCTTAAAAGATAGTTAAACCACAAATGTACTATATGAAATTAATATAAGACCAATGCACAAAATTTCTCAAAAATATTATTGGAAATATAAAGTTTATAAGACTACAGTTAAAACATTCTAGAACCTTAATTGATATCTTCATCTCTAGAAATAGTGACATGCACAATACTCAGAGATCTTGGCTAAAAAGCAGGGGTTACTGTTAAGTATGCTAACTTTGAGAGTGCATTGTAATCAGCTGTATAGTGAATAGACAATGCATTGTCATATAGTGAATAGGCACGAAGCATTGATCAAAGATTAGCTCTTACTTTTACTATTATTCTATTTCCAAAGATAAAATCAGAAAGCATTTTTTAATCTACTGAGAAAATCTATTTAATTATTTTTTATTTAAGTGATGGAGAAAGCAGAATAAAATGTTTCATAATGAAAATTTTATCCCTTTGGGTGCACACTTAGTGGGACCAAGACACATAGGAAGATTGTTATTGAATCAAAGGATTATAGACCTGGAAAACTGTATATATTTAGAAAAAAAAAGACTCTAAGATACAGAAACT
>NW_008338996.1:3998386-4051486 GCF_000622305.1 Nannospalax galili | reverse complement strand
AAAAAAAAGACTCTAAGACACAGAAACTATCAGATTACACCTCACACTATAGCACTAAGAATCAGCTCTTGAAATCACAGGTTCCTGCTAAATATATATCTAGAAACTATTTATTTCTATCCAAATAGTTACTGAATCAGGTAAATCTTGTTTTGGGGACAACCAATTTCTTCCATAGATAGCTGTAAATGCTAGAAAAGCCATGCACACATTAAGCAAAAACGCATACCCTGGAATCAGTTCATACAGAACTTGATGCAATGTTTGAGGACTCAGTAAGAGAAGTCTAAATAGACTTGTTTCTTTTTCATTTCTTTTTCTCTTTCTTAAAAAAATAGTGCTGGAGCTGGAGAGGTGACTCAGTAACACTGACTGCTCCTGAAGAAGACCTGGGTTTGATTCCGGGCACCCACAAAACAGCTAACAACCATCTGTAACTCTAGTTCTAGGAGATCCAACTCACTCCTCTGGTCTCCGATGGCATTGCGTGAAACAGGTGTACCTACATGCATGCAAGCAATATACTCATACACATGAAGTAAAAATAATACAAAAAATCTTAAAATAATGTGATGTCTTTACATCTAAATGAAATATATTTCAATATAAGTAACATATTTTCAAATTAACACTGAAAATGTTATCTTTGTATGCATGTATCTATGTGTTTGTGTGTGTACATTGTCTTATAGGGGACATGGATATATGTACATGTGTGTACATGTGTGCATGCTTATACAGAAGCCTATCTTACATTTTTGAGACAGGATCTATCATTGAACCTTAAGCTTGCTGATTCTTCTTGTTTGATTTTACATGGGTGCTGACATTGAAGTCAGGCCCTCAAGGATGTGTGACAAGTACTTTACCTGAGGAACTATCTTGCCAGCCTCTGAAAATATCATCTTTAATTCAAAGGGCTAATTTTTCTAAATTTAATGTAATTGTGCAACTGATTTAAATGTAATGTTAAATGTTACTATAAGTCCATTGCCACACTATATGTTCTACTTTTTTTTTCTAACCCATCTATGGATGGTGAAAGCATGCACAAAGAAAAATCTCATGCTGTTGTGTGTCTTGGCTTTGAACCTGCTGATGTGGGACTGTCTTTGCTTCTCGATGTCACCTCTTCTTATTTTCTCCCCACCTTTTCCTTCTCTTCCTATTCCTTCCTTAAACCATGGAATCTTTGTGAAGGTCAATGCAGTTTTCCATATCGCACATGCTAGCACATGTTGCTAGAACTATCAAAGTTCAGAAAATATTCTGTTCCTCTTCCAAATGTTATAGATTTATCCACATTCAAACAACGGACCGATGTCAAAGCACAGTCGCCTAATGAGCATAAATGTAATCAAGTTAAGTTCAGTGGTTTGGGAACTATTTATTTTCTTTTGATAAGATTATCTGATTTATTTATTTTTAAATTTGTTCAATAATTCAGATAGTAAGACTGCATTTTAAATCGCTAAACAGCTGGTACCCAAAAGGAATATATTTTGTGAATTTCATTCCCAAGGGAAAGTAAGGATGATTTTCATTTTGTCTCTGAAAATGCATGCAGGGGCCTTTTTTATTTCCTTGTCATTTTTTTTCAGCTGCACAAATAGTTCCCATTTTCCACTCTAAATTCAGGGCATGATGCTGCCTTGTGCCTTTGGAAGAAGAATGTTAAAGAATGCAGTGGAGCAGTGAGGCAGAGAGACAGGCTCCGGAACCAGTTGGAATCCTCTGTTCACAGGGGACCCGCAGGAAGATGTTGGGCAAGGGAAGAAGGGAGTCTTTTTAAAAGGAGATACTTATTAAAAATTCTATCAGCAAGATACCCAAGGAGATTCTCTCTAGGGGAAAATGGAGAACTCACTTATGGAAGTCAATTCAACTTCATTTCTGATCCCAGTGGAGGCAGACAGAAAAGGAGCTGGATAAGATTTATAATGAAAAATCAGGAGGGGGCAATGGCTGAAATCATGAAGAGCAGGTTTTCTTCTTGACTTCTGTACTGAAATAAAGGGATGACCTTGAACAAGTTACTCCTCTCTGAGTTTCATTTTCCCATGTGTACGTTAAGTGACCAGGCCATTTCAAATACCAACTGTCAATTTTAACGTTTCCTGATTCTAGATTCCCTCAACACTGATACCTGTGAGAGACACTCAGGAGCAGCGGAATTGGATCATGCTGTTTTGTAGAAAACTTTTACAAAGTGTTCCAGGGGTATTTGGGACATGCTATGCTTCCAATTACCTGAGTGCATAGATGCGTGATGCTGCCTTTAGTCACTGACTGACATTAATCATGTCAGCTCCCTTTTCTACAAGAATGACTGCTTTAATGGGAAACTCCAGCCACTGTCAACATGCCAGGGGGTGTGGATAAGGAAAGGTAGATGAATGGGAGGGTGTTATTAAAAGGGAAATGATGGATGAGAAAGTCAAGTTCCTGTCTGAAAAGAGGGGGAGGGGTTGGAACAGAAATTGGAGGATGGCTTAAAGTACCCTGACCCACTATCTCTGAAGAAAGCTTGAAAACATTCAGCAGTAAATTAACCTTCCCATTCTGTGCACTTTCATATGTATTACTCCATGGAGCACGGGCCGTGCAAAGTATGGTGAAAAGTGTTGGCCATATTCTCAGCCTGTATCTTTATGTTGTCTTTCCATTTTCAACCAGTGTTACTCAATTTTCTAATTCAAAGATCGGAAATGATATATTTTCGTGTGATATTTGGGGCAATTTATCAGGAAATGCTTAGACAGTTACTAATACAGAGCATAGCACATATTAAGCCTTTGCAAAGTGAGCTTTGATCAGCCTTCTTTAATCTATGGATTTTTGTGGTTTTCAATTACCTTGTCTCATTTAATCCTCACAAAACCCTGAAATGTGGGGGAGGAATTATTTTCAGACTATAGATTTAGAAATATAAGTTTGATGATACTTATAATCAGATAAAGTAAGACATTGGGACAAGAACAGGGGATTTTCTACCCTATAGGTAATCATAATAAAAGAGCTTGCATTTTTAGTATTGAAGTCATGGTTCTTGCTTTGTGCTTTTGTGTTAGACTCTCAGCCTCTAAAGAACACTGAATTGCTTCAGTTGCTTGAAAAGAAAAATGAGCTTTAGACAAACAAGGTGATTTACTTAATGCAATATTTTCCCTTGTTAAGAAAAGGACTTGGTTTGAATCAGAATATGGAAGAGTATGTCTAGAACTCTTTTTGTCTTAATCTCGATACTTCCCTAATCATATACTTAACCTATTGCTTTGATGGCAATTCAGACAAATAAACGTTTTACTAGAAGCTGATAGTTTGAAAAATCCACCTAAATCACAGTCAGGGCCTTTAGTAGAGACTAAGAAAGTTTGTCAAAAATTGTTTAGGAAGCAAGACCTGGTTAAGGGCTAGTCTGTTAGGTGATCCTTTAGGAAAGTGAATGCGATGATTTTATACGATGGCTATGAAAACACACACTGAGACTGTGCTCTAAAACTTTATACACTTTGTCTTTTCAAAAATTACATTTTAAATTGCAGTTTTTGTGTCCTAAGTAAAATAGAAAATCAACTGCACTACTCAAAATCGTTGTTCTGGTTAAAAATGTAATTGAAGGTAAAGGTGTTCCCTCATGACCTATGATCTTTAAGAAAGGGAAGTATGCTTTATAGGCAGAATTGAACTTGGGAGTTTCTGTTTTCCAATACAGATGCTATGATAAACATAAAATAATTGTGTAATCACATGGAGAATATTGCAAAGACCCACAGATGTTCAAATGCAAGAGGTGCCTAGCCCAAAGTGACACAACTACACTGCAACCTTTACACCTAAGGCTCAGGGAACACCTCAGAAGAGGAGGCAGAAAGAAATGCAAGAGCCAGAGGAACAAGATACCTACTGTTAGCTGACGGATTCTGGACACGATAGGGAAGCTACAGCATTGAGATCTTCATAGCTCAGCTGTCCAAGAAGAACTGCATAATAACAAAACGAGTTGATGTGCCAAGGTGGATAGGGGAAGTTTCACGAAATCCTACCTCAGGATGAAGACCTACAGGCAATCGATCGATACTAAAGGAGGAAGAACCGGTTTTCTCCTGAAACTAGCTCCCTGAGAGATTTTCTAGTCCCAAGTAGGCAGCGCTGAACACAGGTACATATGAACACCACTAAATAGACCCAGTGCTTTAGATAATATTTTGTATGTACATTAATAAATGTATGGATATATATGTAACGATAATAATCAAAGAAGAGGACAAGATATTGAGAGTGAGTCCGGGAGGACTGGGAGGGATGGAAGTAATACAAATACAGTATTCATGTATGAAATTCCCTAAAAAAGTTTAAAAAATAAATAATGCATTCCCTGTGCTCAAAAAAATCATTGCATGAAATAAGTTTAATGAATATGTGCTTTTCTTTGATCAGAATTAGTTTGCTCATTGACATTTCCTTGAAATATGCAGAAATTCTCATGTAAGTTTCAGCTGTGATTCTTGAAATACAAGTCTAGTGTTAAAAAACAGGAGGCATCATAAGGCACAAGTTATACTTAATGTTGAATATGTATAGTTATTTATAGATACTTTCAAAAGAAAAAGTATTAACCTTAGACAGAAGTTATCTCAGGGGATAAATAACTTTGATGTGGTCCTTGCATAAGTTACAGAACATTTAGATTTCTCTTAGCATCAACTAACACCCTCAACTAATTTTGTTGAGTATTTATGAAGCTCTTGGAACATATGAACATAGGAATAATTACAGACCCAATGGCATTGAGTGTTGTGCAATAAAACTTTTATTAATGATGTAAATATCCTTTGTCCCATTTATTAGTAGATATAACCCATGTGGTATGAATTTTCAAGTTTTAGTTAAATGTAATTGTGCTAAATTGAAACACCTACCCTACATAAGGGCACAGGACTTATATTCAATAGCACAAATAGTAAGGAATAAAATATCGTTCTCAAACTCAGAAAACTCTACTTGATTTCATTTAATTTAGATGTATTTTAATTTCTTCATAAAATTATACATGTAAATGGGACAATGAGGGTCTCTTTGATTCTGCTCTTAGCCATACTATTGGATGTATGTGTGCACATATGGTTATATTACTGATATTTCAGTGTCTTCTCTGGCTGGGGTTACATTTCACAAGTCATAGAATACAGTTTCACTAAATATAGGAATAAAAATGTACAACATTGAATAAAACAATGCTGATTTTCATGTTCATGTCAGACATCACAAATGAACTGCAGAAACGAAAGAAAGGAAATCAGATTGGGATTCAGTGGACAGTAAAGTCAGTCTTTCCTTCTGTCTACACAGGAGACCTCCGTGAACATTGTAGAAGATTGCAAATACCCCATGAACCTCAAAGCTGTGCTGAGCTTGAGCAACAGGGTCAGACTATATACATTCATGAATGAGTGCATGATTGGATTTTAATCATTTGTGAAGGAAGCACAGCTTTGGGGGAGGTAATGGAGCTTTTTCCAGTTGAGGCAGTTTCTAAGGAAGCTGGTAACAGGACTGTCATTTGACAATATTCCAGCAGTGAGGAAAGTAAACTGGGAGCTCTTTGTAACAAGCACCACACAACTGATCACTTCTACCTTTTTTTTTTTTTTTTTTTTTTGGTCTTTTTGAGACAAATTCTTCCTGTAACCCCAGCTGACATGGCACTCATTATGTACACCTGGCAACTTGATCACACAGAGATCTTCAGGCCTCTGCCTCCTCCCTGCCCTCAGGTATTGGGACTGAAGTCATGTGCCACCATGTCTGGCTTCACTTTTACTTTTTAAATATGAAAATGAAAGTCAAGTAATACATTGACCTATCTATCATAAGCCAGGAACTCTGGGATGCACCAGGACTAGAATTCAAGTCTTAACTTCTCCTCAGTAAGTGCTTCACCCAACCTTTGTTTTTTTTAATACCTTATTATTTTTATTTTATGTGTGTGAATGTGTTGCCTGCATGTGTATCAGCACACCTGAGTTGTGCAATGCTGCAGAGGTCAGAAAAGGGTGCCAGATTGCCCTGGAACTGGAGTTATGGATGGTTATTAGCTGCCATATGGGTCGTGGGACTCAAACCTGGGTTCTCTGCAAGAGCAGCCAGTGCTCTTTGTCACAGAGGCATCTCTCCAGCCCCTCATCCAACCTTTATTAACTTCACTCTATATGATAATTAGAGTCAACATTAATTCTGGTCATGTTTGCTGAGTCTTCAAAGTTGATTGTATACTTTGCATGGTTAATTAATCACAAAGTAACACAGTTAGGTAGGTCCAGATGACAAGAATGGGCTGCCTGGGCCTTCTGCCCACTGCTTGTCACTCTGTCTCCTTAGCTGTGATTGAGTCCTTGGTTCGTGTTCTTTTGCAGTTATTCCTACAGTGATCTTTATTTCACAACCACCAATTTTGCTCATCCTATCCTTTCAGTATAAACAATAAATACTGTATTTTGACAAATACTTTTAGCCTCATGAAAAAAAGGCCATAATCTTCTCCAGAAGTCATCTCATTCATGGGGGCTGCACTCGAAAAAAAATAAATCAGCGCATGTTTTTCAGCTTTGGGACTATGCTGGGCTAGAGAATATCTTCCTATGGAAAGCCATCTTTGGTGCTATAGGATGTTTATTGGTATCTCTGGCCTCTAGAAACTACATAAAACACCATTTTCCAGTTATGGTGATACAAAAATAGATTTAGAGCAGAAGAGATGGCTTAGCAGTTAAGATCACTTTCTTCTTTTGCAGAGGACCAGAGTTAGAGTCCTAGACCCCATGTCAGGTGGTTCATACCTGCTGGTAATTCCAGCCTTCAACTCAAGGGGACCCAAAGCCTGGTTTAGGTGGGTGCCAGGAATCTGAATGTTGATCCTTATATTTACTAAGCACTTTACCAGCAGCCATCTCCTCACTCGCTCATAGATTGTGTTTACTTAAATATACCGACCTACATGTAGTTGTAGCCATGCCTCTATACTTCATCACCTCATAAACATTATTGCAATATGCATCCATGTATGTGTCATTCTGATATAAATCAAAGACTTTGTATAAGGAATGGTATTAGGAAAGGGAACTTGAGAAGGAGAGAATGTGTGTGTTGAAATTTCTAGGTAGCTGCCCATCAAAATGACCAAAGTCATGTTTCTTTCACAATGCAGTAAACTTCTTCAACACTTTGATAACATAAATTAATGCCAGTTTTGAAATTAAGTCATCAGTAAATGATTTTATTGAAGCTTATGTATTTCATGTTTATGCCAATAAATTTACCTCAAATTAATTTTTTTAAGTTAGTTTTTATATATGTTGTGACTTAAAATTCAATGTTAATTTTTTCATAGAAATATCATCTAATCATTCAAATACTAATTTTTATATAAATTCTTTTTTATTTTATTTTATATAGTTTGACGGTCTTTAGAGCCCTTACCTTATAGCATAGCCTATACATTCTGATTTGTGTCCCCAAATATCCTTCAGTGTGAGTCCATCCACTGGCCCACCAAGAGTCCCTTTCCTATAAGACACTATCTTTCCCCCTCCCAGAAGCCATCAATTGCCAGAAGTTCCTTAGGTTGGGTTAGGAATTTTTTACACTTCCCCATATCTATGCTGGGATTTTATCTGGTTTGAGCTTACATAAGACTTGTACATGCTATGAGTTCATATGAGTAACTGACCAGCTATTTGGAAGACTTTATTTCCTTGTGGTCCTCAACCCCTCTGACTCTTACAATCTTTCTGTCTCCTCTTCCACAATGATCCCTGATCCTTGGGTGGCAGAGGTTTGGAGCAGAGATAAGCAAATGTTCATTTTTGAAAGAATATATGTTTCCCACATAGACTTGCAGACATGATTTAATAAATTCTAGCTTGACTTTAGAGTTATGAGTGAGAAGTTATTTGATACTACTTTTCTGGGATTGGGGAGACAGCTCAAGTGCTTATCTAGAAGCATGAGTATCCCCACATCCCATGTAAAAATCCAAGTGTGTTAGTGCACCTGTAACCCCAGCAATGGAAAGATGGGAGGTGGACACAGGGGACTCTCCAGAAGTTCAAAGGCAAGCTAGCCTGGTCTATGTGGTAAAATTCCAGGCTAATGAGTGGCTTTCTCTCAGAAAACCCAGCGGAAAGCACTTGAAGATCAACACATGAGGCTGTCTTTGACTATGAGCACTGTGTACATCTGTACCCACACCTATACATGCACACATTCTCATATGAGCACATTTTTATATATACATATATCATATATTCACACTTGTATATATATATGTTTGTATATTTTTCCATATTAAATACTTGATTGATTTATAATATCAAGTTCTTTACTCTTTGTCTTAAGTTAGGATACTCCATCTAATTGTGGAATGGTTAGTCATTCTTATAAAATAATTTTTCCATGATATCATACATTCTGGCTTTATCATTTTATATTCATGGAGACTGTAAAACAATACCTTGAGTTTCTTCTGTAAATCTCTCCTTACACGTTTAAATAGATATATCTGTTACTTCTCTATTATCAGGATTTTCTTAATAGTAAAACTAGTATCTACTAATGTTTGCTTAGTGTTCTTTGTATGTGAAATACATGGAGCTCATGTCTTACCTGGGTTTCCTCTAGGACACACATCATAAATACACAAGGAAAATTAATAGGAATTCTCCAAACTGTTTGCATAAGCAATACTAGAGCCAGTTAACAATGCTTTCTACATTTGATTATGAATTACAAATGAATTATTGGATACAGGGAGATAAAGTTACATTATCAAATTTATCCAGTATTAAGTACTAGTGAGACATGTGTTTGGGGCATGACATATTAAGATTTTAAGTGTGGAAAGAACCTTAATGCCTTTGTTTTAACTTGCTTTCAATCATAGATTACACACCAGATTGTCAAGAGGTATTTCAAAAACTTTCTGAAAGCCTGAATCACATTTAGCTCATTTTTCTAAATGAAAACTTAGAAGCTGAAAATTAAAAGTCAGATCTCTGGCTTAAGAAAGTTGTGAACACTGGCTATTTACCTACCAAATCTATAATGAGGAAAAGCTACCTCCCATTCCTTAGTTCCGTTTTTTAAAATTGATTTAATGGAAAGAAGTACTCTTTAGCTCAAAGGGTTGTTCTGAGCATCAAATGAGACAACGCGAACTCTCTGCCAGGCATAATGTTGCAGCTCTACCTTTGGAACTCTCTTTAACTTTTAAGTTATTTCTAAGATGGTACCTTTTGCTATGTCGAGAGACATGACAGTATATTCCTGGAACTAACTGAAACAAGCCGTACTGTCCCCTCTGAGTCTCCCCGTAACTAAAAACACGCCGTACATAATCCCATTTCCAATTCCATGTCTCCTTTTCATTATTATTTTTTGATAACTAAACTGAATTTGTTCAACCATTGTTAACCATATGGGTACTGGTGTGGAACCTTCCACTGGGACTTGAGAAACTTACCAGGGACCATACCCCCAAAGAAAAATGACTCTCCCTCCTCCAAAAGCCTACACTTGCCCAAAGATCCTCATCTAGGGATGGAACCTCAGGAGCCCCTCCCTCATTCCTGCTAGAATTTTGACTGTCTCTGTCATATGCAGGTCCTACTTAGGGACACAGCTACCGTGAGTTGATGAGTGCAACAGTCCTGTTATTTCCAAAGAACAGCACTCTGCGCACCCTCTGAGTGTTACATTCTTTCCACCCCCTCTTCCACAGTCTTCCCTGAGCCTTGTGGTAGAGTGGGTTAAAAGTGTCTCATTTGGGGAAGAGCATTTACAGTCACTTTCAGTGTTTGGTTTATAAAGCTATTAGTCATTTGTTTTGAACAGTAGATTGTATTTTTATGTGTATTCTTAAAACTGAACCATATATGATACATGGTAGAATGAAAGAACCACATTGTTGAAAGAATTAGCGCAGTTGATTTTTCATGTCCTTCTAGTCACTGATATTTATCATCAACATCTTGCCACTTAAGCTGGACTTGGTGGCACTAGTCCTTAATCTCAGTACTTGGGAGCCAGAGCCAGGTGGTTCTCTGTGAGACTGAGTCCAACTTGGTCTGGACAGCAAGTTCTAAGCCAGTTGGGCCTACAAGGAGACCCTGTCTCAGGCAAAAAAAAAAAAAAAATCTTGCCATTTATATGTAATAACATTGCACCTTCTTAGTTGAATAGTTGAAGTTTTCGTCATAGATAGGTTATGTAGATGATATTTTGCCAACTCCTTATGGATCATGTAGTTTTGCATTCATTTTTGTGTATGTCTGCATGTGTGCATATGTGTGTTTTTTCATGTGTGTGGAGGGGCACATGTGTGCACATGTACTGTTTATGAGAGGTGACCAGGGGAACCTCAAAAATTGTTACCCAGGAGCCACCCACCTTGTTTTTGAAAGGGTATCTACATAGACCTTGGACAAATGATATCAGGCTAGACTTGCTAGCCACTGAGCCACAAGGATCCACGGGTGTCTGCCTCTCCAGTGCTGGGACTACAAGATTGAGTCTGTAGGCCCATGTTTTTCACGTGGGATCTGGGGCTTGACTTCAGGTCCTCCTGAAACTTGTAGGGCCAACATTTTACTGACTGAGTCACTTCCACAGCACTGTTTTAAAAAATATATGCACTTTTTCAATTAATCCTCAAAAACCTTCCAGTACATATCATTATGTCAACTTAAAATGAAAGAGACTTGGAGCTGGAGAGATGGCTCAGTGGTTAAGAACACTGACTGTTCTTGAAGAAGACCCAGGTTAGAATCCCAGTACCCACATGGTAGCTAACATCTGTCTGTAACTCCAGTTCCAGGGAATCTGACAGCCTCTTCTGTCCTCCGTGGGCATTCATTTCATGACACAAGTGCACTTCCCTACATGCAGGCAATACACTCATACACATAAAACAAAAATAGTAAATAAAATACATAAGAGACTGATTTTACAATTCCAACTCTTTTAAAACATAAAGCATAATTATCTCTGAGTTGCTAGTAAGAAAGAAATTTTGGCCGGTTCTCTCAGGGTCATAGTAGAGATTGTTTTTTGTTGATTTGACTAATTTTTCAGTTCTTTTTGAAAAATTATTTTATTCATTTTATTTTTATTTTATTTTATGTGTATGAGTGTATTGCCTGCACGTTGTTGCTACACCCATGTCATGTAAAGCCCACAGAGATCATAAGAGGGCATCAGATACCCTGGAACTGGAGTTATAAGTCGTTTTTAGCCACCATGTGGGTGCTGGGAACCAAACCCTGGTCCTCTGCAGGAGCAGCCAATGCTCCTAACCATTGAGCCATCTCTCCAGCCCCAATTTTTCAGTCCTTTTCCAGTGTTAATTTTATCTCCTCATTTCTATATCCTAATAAATCCTTCCCTACTCTTGACAGGTTTTACTAAAAATATTTCTGCATATTAACATGCATTAATTTACCTGTACCTTATAAAACAATGTGTGAGTGACAGACACTTCAATACTCCTGGACAAATGTCATGTCTGTCATGTCCAGTAGCTTGTGTGGGCCTGTTATAGCCATCTTACTGGAATCTCAGTCTTCCATTTTGCTCTCTAGAGGCTGAACATCAATTTAACCAGCACGTGTATGACTGTCTTTGTTACTCCTCTGAAAAATGTTATTTGCATAATCTCAAAAAGAACTCAAAAGCATTATTACAGTATGTAGTTGGACAATGCTGAGGCAAACTTCAAAGGAAGCAGCCCTTAAGAGATGCTAGAGATGCTGAGGAGTGTGTGGGGAAGGGTATTGAGTCTGGTGTGCGAATACCTTCATGTAGCTCCAAGTTCAGCTTCTCTGTTGCCATCGGATCTGTGGGAGACTCTGTCACTTCTAAGAATCTCTGAGTTCATAACTCATTGATGAGGAAAATGATCAAAGAAGAAAAATGATGCAATAGTACTCTATGTTAACTCAATCACACGAGGAAACAACAGTTATTACAAGAGGCCAGAAAATATGATAATGATACTTTGACAGATTCTTGTCCAATTTTTTTAACAGAGTCCAGGAAAATTCTCATTATCTAATTTATACCTATTTATAAATTCACTTAAAAGCCAATAACAAACTATCATAAATTATTTGAAAAATCAATCATATCTATGAATAAATCTTATAAAGAGAAAATATAATTGAAGAAATGAGTCAACAGAGTTATGACAAAAACATAGAAACATATAAGAATCAATATAATGAATAAAAAATCAGTACCTGTAGAATAATGGTGATAGCTAAAGAACCCAGAACAATCCAACTTATTTAAATGAAAAATGTTATTATGTTATTATGATTAATTATTACTATTGTAGCATTAAGGATTGAACCCATGGCATTCTACGTTTTTGACAAGCATTAAAACCACTTAGCTACTGGCCTAGCTTGAAATATATTATTTTTAAATGTATAAATCTTCCTTAATTTTTGAAATGTATGTATTTTTTATTATTGATTGCACAGCAATTTTGGAAGTAGCTTAATAAAATTATGTTAGAACTCATGCAGAATATCCTGCAATACTGAGTATATAATTTTTAAAAGAATAGAGAATAATTGCCTTAACTGAATGTTAAAAAAGTTAAGTTATATAAGTAAATGGCATATTTCTGTATCAGAATATGCACAGTCAGATCAAGAGAAAAAGAATTATCTTCCAAAATTTAGAAAATAAAATAGGTCAAGTCAGTGGATAAAAAAAGAAGACTAAGAAGAAATGGCTCATTCAATAAATGCTAAAGATCAAGTTTTCCATTTGGGAGAAAAAGTCAGAATAAATCTTTATCTCATTCATCACATCAAATATATTTTATGTATGGAGTCAATCACCTGTGTCTAATTTTATTATCATTTTAAAAAGAATCTCTCAGACCAAGTCATAAACCTGTACCATCATCCCCACTGGGCTTTCCCCAGTCAACCAAGCCCAAAGTCAATGTGACTATCAGTGTGATTATCGTTCCCTTTTGTCCCTGATTTTTACAATTTGCTTTGTTTATTTAACACATCATGAGAATGAAGGAGAACCAGAGCATATCAACCAAAATTATAACACTTAGGTATAAAGACTATTTTAGGAGAAGACAATCAATTTGAAACAGACAAAACAAAAGCTCTCTAGCCTCCCACCTAAAAGCAGAGCTTAGAAGCAGAAGGGTGTCCTTCTCCATTTTTTTCTTAAGAAAGGACAAGTGTTCACTCACATTCACCCACCTTGATGTGACAATAGGTACAATTCCCACCAATCCTGTTCTTCTCACCATTTTCTAGCCTTCAATAGTCAACAGTCTTAACCTCACTTCTCGAAAATGAATTGCTCTGGGTTGAATACAGTATATAAAATGGAAAAGTCTTTTTTGGACTTTTCTCCAGAGTATAATCATATGTTAATAGATTTGTTTATTTACTTGCCAATCTATTTTTGGCGCCATTACGAAAGTTCCAGTTAAGCACTCAGAGGGGTAACAGAAGTTGTTTTATTTTTTTTTTTTTTTTTTTTTTTTTTACTGTCCCTTTGGGTGAATTCTGACACCAGCTCTCAGAAAATTCTTTACAGCAATTACCCTCACCCTCTGTGCAGAGTCTTGTTTAATTTTTGTCAGCTCATAATTTTTAGCTGCTGGAAGGATCTTAGATGCCTACTATACCAGAGCATTATAGAGCAGGCTAACACTGATCTGTTTATATCCTCTCTCCAGAGTCTTCACCTAAGTCTTTTGCGAATAGTAATAAAACTTCGGTTAAGCCATGGTAATCAGCAATCCTTGCCATAAGCCATTCAGCTCACGCACAGAACCTTCCCATTTGAACCTCAATGTGCTGGTATCATTGCTTTAAACAATGGAATTAGGCTTCCAGTCACTCCCACCATCAATTCCAAGTATTTAGTTTTTTCCATAAAAAATAAGAAAATTAAATATTTTAGGCATTATATGCCATAGTATCCCTTTTGCATATATGATATTTATTAATGCATCTTATAGTGGAAGCAAAGATAATATACTGTAAAGCCCTCTGGATGTGGGTTCAGCTGGTCAACACCAAAGTTTCCAGTTCCTGTGCCTCTTGACAATGAATTGCATAGACACATGGAGAGTTCAAGAAAGGAGTTTATTGAGGGAGAGGTGCAAGATATACAGAGGTGGGCCAGGCCTCCCATGTGGCCAAAAGAAAGAGTAGGGAGAGGAGGTCCACAGTGACCATCTGTGGTTATTTATTGCTACCTACCTCCCCCAAGTTGATAGAAAGCAGAGACTTTTCAGAGCATCCTCCCTTAGCTGAATGAAGCTAGAGGAGCTGAGCTGCCAGTCCTCCCTGGTTGCAGTCTTTCATAAGGTTAATCTGTGGAAACTTCTCCATTAATTCCTGTTCTCTTTACTCAATATAAATAAACTATCATTTCAATTAAGTTTCATTTACAACCAGAGTTGATGGCTCTTGATGTATGTTGTTTCTTGATGTATTTTGATACATGTTCAACAAATTCATCTTAAAACTTTCCTCCCAAAGTAGACGTTTCATTATTTACAAGAAAGCAAGCATATCACATAGTGGCTAGTGATGGCAATTAACTTTTGACACCTGTCCATTTGTATGCAGTTTATTCTGTCACTTGTGCACTCTGAAAGAAAAGCTATAGATCACGTGTTATTATTTTAACAAGTAAGAAGATGGTATTGGGATGCAGCATAATGTCTGTGCTTTATTACAAATATCAACTATATTAGCACTCTCCACCAGATGCAAATGATCAATTCTACAGTCCTCTCCTTTATTCTAAGCCAGTGGGAGGCCAGACGTATTGAAATAAGTGTATATACTTCAGAGTCAGACTGATGGATATTAGCCTTTTAGGATTCTATTGCTAACTATATGAATTTGAGAAAATAGCTAGAAAATGTTTTCTAAATTGTAAATTTAGATATTAAATGAGATGTATATTTACATTTTCAATGCATAATAAGTGACTAATAATATTTAAGCATTAGTATTGGATAACCCTAATATTTTATTATGTTAGTGGGGTTTTCAAGCTAAACCATTTTTGACTACAATACAATCAGAACTTTCACACCTGAAGTACACATTTTGACTCTCAATAATGTCATTGCTATTATATTATTTTGGCTGCTTCATGGCTTATTTGATTTTTGCCTAACTCTATTAACAGAATCTCCCCAAATAAGAACTGTTTTCTACTGCATTTCCATGTGTCATTGGGTAAATACAAAGATGTAAATCTTGACCTAATAGTGAGTGAAGCAATGTTTATTCTTGACCATAGAACCGTATAGTCCTTTGCTTCTTTTTATCACACCCCATGAGGTACACATATTATTTAATTCTATAAAGTTGTGAGAGACTCAACATTTGTCAACCCTTCCTCAACGTGTCAGCTTGTGACTCCAGGATTTCAATTTATTCAGATTTAATAATGGTACTAATTATACCTTCTCTAGTCAGACAACAGATGTAAAATTATTTTAATAAGAGGGTAGTAAGCAAAATTAGATACTGCTCTTTTGTTTTTATTAGAGAGAATATGTTTGTGGTAAAATTATAATTCATCCAAGTTTAAAGCAACCTCAGAATGTGAATAGAAAGAAGGAAAAATCATGAAATGGAATTATAAGAAGGATATTTCAATAACTCATAAGGGGAGACTTTTTTTAAGCCATTAGATCCGTCTACAAAGAAATAGGCTTATTGAGATTCAGTAAGATCTACGCTGCATTTAATATTTGCAACAAAACTGGGTAGCTACTTCTAAGAGATTCAAGAAAGAAACATCAATATTTCAACTTTTAAGCCCATTACAACGCTGGGAACCTGTTATTCTCTTGAGAAAGCTGAAAGAAGACAAACAAAGGATTAACACAAATAAGTAAATAAATAAGAACTTCCCTTTCTGCTCATGTGAAGTAACCGAGACTGAACTTATCTTCCCGCTGTAACACTGTAAAGATGGAAAAATACACGAAGAAATGCTTTCCAGTATTAGACATGAGGCAGAGCACAGGCGTGTTAGATCAAAGGAGTACATGAGCTGTTCCTCACAGTTCAAGTCAAAACCCCCAGGGTATCACATAGAGAGTGGTGTGCAACAAGCAGTGCAGACTACATTCCCATTAGGGTCATGAAGGGATGAGATGGCTGGAGTTCTTGAAACAGTTCATATAAGAAGTATCTGTGTGGAGGAGAGAGAGATACTAAAGAGACCTGCATGTGGCTACTTTGTCTTTTGCCGAACAAAAGACATGTGGCCTGCAGAGTGCCACTCTGGGATAAAAACAAAGGATGCTGATGAGCTCAATCTTGTGCCCATCTTGAGCAGGTGAACACTGTTACTATGAGTTCAGGATTTCAAGATCAAGCATCGTCAGGACGTCAGCCTTCCCCACTACTCTTGCTCTCCTCCCTTCTTCTGTCTCTTATACGCTTTCTGCCTCTTCTTTCATGATGATCTCTAAACCTATCATTATGCATGGTAACAAAATCATGAAAAAAAAAGATGGTGGAAGGGCTGTGAATGGAAAAATTCCTGGAACTCACAAAGCAAGAGGGACAATCAAATTTTGATTGACCATAATGAAGCATTTATATTGAACACACAGGTTGGTAATAGATAATGCAGATAGAAAACTTGCAGTCAGAACAGACTAGCCCAACAGTAAAAGGAAAATCTATCTTCAAATTCAAATTCATAAAAAAAAAAGATTCAAAAGTTCAATTTGTTGCATGAGTAACTTAACTGCCAGGAAGAACAAAGTCTAACATTCTTCAAATACAAACAATTATACATAATTGTCAAAATGTGGAAGCAACAAAAATATCATTCCATAGATAAATAAATGAACTATGGTGCATGCAGATGACAGACTATTATTCAATGTTAATAATATTATTCAATGGTAATATTAAAAATAAGCTACAATAATATGAAGAAAAATTAAAGGCATATTATTAAGTGAAAGATACCAGTTTGAAAAGTTATGCTATGTGATTCTAACTCTTTAATTCTAGAAGGAGCAAAGCTATGGGGATAGTAAAAAGATGAATGGTTATCAAGTGTGTTGATCAGATTTTGACAGCTTTATACTTCCCTCTGGGAAGAGGGAAACTTAATTGAGAAATTGCTTCCATCTCATTGGCCTGTGAGCATGCCTGTGGGGGCATTTTCTTGATTTGGAATTGAGGTGAGAGGGCCCATGTCATTGAGGGTGCTATGACCCTAGTTAGGTAGGCCAGGGCTGCATAAGACAGGTAGCTGGCGAAGCAGATGAAGCAAGCCAGGAAGCCCCTTTCCTCCATGTTCCCTGCTTCAGTAACTGCCTCCAGGATCATGCCCTGCCTTGTTCCTGTCTTGGCTTCTCTCAATGTGGACTACAACCTGAAAGTCAAATAAACCCTTTCCTCCCCAAGTTGCTTTTAATCATGGTGTTTATCACAACAATAGAGAACCAAAGGCTAAGCAGAGAGGCAAATGAACAGGCTCAATAAGGCAGAGAAACTAATTTGAACCATATTGTAAGGGTGGCACTTCATTACACATCAGTCCAAACTCATGGGATATGCAGACAAAAGGCAAACCCTAAGTGAACATTGCATTGAGCAAGAATGTTATATTAATATAGGCAATTGGTTGTAACCAACCTACCATTCTGATAGGGGCCACTGATAATGATAGAGAGTATCTATTCACATGTGAGGGCATGAGACATGTAAGTAGCATCTGTACCTTCTTTCCAATTTTGCTACAAATTTAAACTACTCTACATAGTAAATTCAAAAAGAAACAAAAAATGAACACTACAAACAGAACACTCCCTGATATAAAGTTGACATTGTACGGCAGCCCATGAAAAATTATAATCATTTTAATAGCAAGAAAACGAGGCATAAACCCAGGGAAGATACGTAAATAGAAATAAATTCAGAAGTGAATGAAGTGATTGAATTAGCAGATAAACATTTTTAAGCAGGCAATATAAATCCACTCAATATTGCCTGAGGATTTAAAGATAATATAGCCATAATGGTGAGAGAGATGGAAAATATAAAAAGAACCAAGCATGGATACTTAGAATGATAGCTCTAGTATCCCAGGATTAAACTCGTGGATAGATATAATAATATTAAATTTGGGTAGAAAAGTACATCAAAGTACTGTAATTCCCAAACATCACAGTGTCTTAAACTGTTCATGCTACTGAACGAAAATAGCTGAGGTAGGTAATTTATGAACAACAGACAGTTATCTCTCACAGTCCCAGAGGCCAAGGGGTTTCAGGCTTGCAGAGAGCTGATCTCTGTTTCAAGATGTCACCTTACTGCAGAGTCCCCACAAAAGGAAAACATGCTATGCTGTTTCATAGGGAAAAGCAGGGGAGAAAAATACTCAATAGCTCCTTTTCACTCTTTCAGGGGACAATTCAGGCCATTCATATGCAGAAGATCTCATAGCTTAATTATCTCCCCAAATGCCCAACCTATTGCAATAGGATTTACATTTTAACATGAATTTAGGAAAGGAAGCAGTCAAATCATAATGCATAGAAGATAAAACACACAAAAAGATGACACTGAGAAAAGGACCTGTGGACTGCATGAAATAGTCTAATGCACACTTCAAGAGTAAAAAGAGAAGGGTGCAGAAAGTATTTTCAGTTTTCTTAAAACAGTAATCAAATGCTCATGATATTAGAAAAGCTATTGAGTAAAGTGCCCAAGATATGGAAACAAAACTTAAGAGAATGAAAGAAACAGAACCACACAGTCATGTACTAATCAAAATTCTGAAAACCACAGGTAAAGAAAAATACATTAAAATCAACCAGAGAGGGAGAAACAAGGCACCAACAGAAGGACGAGAAAGAGCACTGCAAAATTTTATATGCACTCTGGACCACAAGGAAACAATTTTTGAAGATATATATATATATATGGAGAGAGAGAAACAGGAGAGACAGAAACAGAGAAAGGGAGATGATTCAATACTCAGTGAGAAAACATCTTTGAAACTAAATGTGAACAGCTTTTTCTAATAAAGCAGGCTGAGAGTATTTTGTCATTAGCTCACCTGATCTAAAAGATACATTAAAGATGCTTTTCAGGCACAAAGAAATAGATATGACAAAACATTCTCCCACACAAAAGAATGGAGCACACAAGAAATAGCAAATACGGGTATAAATAGTGAGAAAAACCAAGTTGGGTTCTATTTCCTGATGACACAATATCTTATATAGGACTAAATGTCCAGATGAGATCAGTGAGAGTGTGGGGAAAGAATAACAGCTTCAGGACACATGAAAGCCAAAAGGAAACAGAAACAGGACAGAATCTGTCTCTTAAGAAAAAAAAATCGTAAAAGCCAGCAGAAAATGAGACATTGCATAAAAAGGAACAATAATAATAATGAAAGCTGACATTTTATCTTACAAAACGGAAGCTAAAGATAATGAAATGACATCTTAAAAGTGCTCAGAGAAAAACAAAAGAAACCAAACAACACTTGTCAACCTAGGATCCCATAGAAAACAAAATATAATTTTTAAAAATGAAGACAAATAAAGACATTTCCAGACAAACAAACAAAAAGAGTCTTGTAACACAAACATAATACCAGAAGTACAGAAATTCTTCAAATTTAAGGAATATAAAACCACATGGAAATTTGAGTCATAGGAAAAACAAGAGCAAGACTGAAATTACTAAACACATCTGTCAACATAAAAGTATCTTAATTTTTAAGTCAGTAGAAAAAAGTGAAAGTGAAGTTTGACAACAGTAACAAAGACCCTGTCAAAATCAAAGATGGAATTATTCTGATATGAGTCCATCACACTA
This sequence comes from Nannospalax galili, assembly GCF_000622305.1. Classification (NCBI taxonomy): domain Eukaryota; kingdom Metazoa; phylum Chordata; class Mammalia; order Rodentia; family Spalacidae; genus Nannospalax; species Nannospalax galili. The sequence goes on along the minus strand of NW_008338996.1, from coordinate 4,031,561 downwards.
TATATAATGTCATAAATGTCACAAAACTTAGACTATGTTAAATGAAGATGCATAATATAACAGAAAAGACATCAATAGAATGCATCCAAAACTGGAAGTGGATAGAAAATTTAGAAATCCATCATAGTTTCCCACTTCTCAGAGTAAGGATTTAAAAAAAATAATAATCAGTGATTATTTTGTGATTAGAAAGTTCAGTTTGGGTGTTCCAAAAAAAAGTTCTATGGCTGAGAAGACAGCTCAGGAGGTAATGTGTTTGCTATGCAAATGTAATGATCAGAGTTTGGATCTTCAGCAACCAAGCAAATTCTGGGCAGGTATAGAGCTCCTCCCGTAATCTCAGCATGCTGGAAATAAAAGCAAAGGGTCCTTTGAGCAAGCTGGCTAATTAGACTAGCAGAATCAGAGAGCTCTGTGTTCAAGTGAAAGACCAAACCCCAATATAGGAGGGTTAAAGTGATACAGGAAGACACCAAACCAGCTACCTCTGGACTCTGCACACACATACATACATGTGCACCCACATCCACAACCACACGTGCATCTGCAACATCCAAGCATGCATATACGCCTATGTGCATACTATACATATACATATTCAAAAAAATTGTTCTGGAGATAGATAGTGAGAGGGTTCTAAACATTCTTTGTATACTTAACATGCCTAAACTCTGTACTTTAAATGGTTAAAAAGCATATAATACACAAAAATGCATAAGCACATACTGTTGAAACTGTTTAAACTAGGTTTAAGTAGAAAATAAGCATGATATATTTATGTATGATCCCAGTAATTCAGTTTTATAGAATGAGGCAGTTGAGAAGAGATTCATAAGAAAAAGAAGACAGGACTGGACAGATGGGCCAGCAGTTAAGAGCACTGGCTGTTCTTGAGAGGACCTGTATTTGGTTCCCAGCACCCTCATGGTAGCTAATAGCCATACTTATCTCCGCTTCCTGGGGCTCTGATGCCCTTTTCTGTCCTCCGTGGACATTGCATGACACAGGTGCACTTAAAACTACATGCAGGCAATACACTCATACACATAAAATAAAAATAATAAATAAAATATTTTTAAGGATCTATTATTTTTATGTGTATGAGTGTTACGCTTGTGTGTAGGTAAGTGTACCTGTGTCATGCAATGTCCATGGAGGACAGAAGGGAGTGTCAGATCCCCTGGAACTGGAGTTATGGACAGCTCTTAGCTGCCATGTGGGCTCTGAGATTCGAACCCAGGTCTTCTGCAAGAACAGTCAGTGTTCTTAACCAGTGACTGAGCAATCTCTCCAGCCCCCAATAAAATATTTTTTAAAAAGAAGAAAAAGACAAGCAAATGAAAATAAAAGTGAAACCGTTTATGAAAGGGGAGCCATATGAAAGTTGATTTGCTTATACCAATGCCAGAGAAGATAAAATTCAAGCTAGAAATTATTAGAGAAAAAGTAGACTTCTTCACCATGTCAGGCATCAATTAGTCATAAATCACACATTCTGAATGTAATTGCAGTAAGGAACAATTTTAAATATGGGTAAAAAAGTAATTTTATAAAAGTATGGAAGAAAACTATTAAAAGTTATTTACACTTTTATAATTAGTTTCTATTTGGGTAGTTGATAATAAAATGTAGAAAAAGATGAGTAAAATAGAATTTTAAATGATAAACCAGTGTGTCATGACAGAGTTCAAGAGAGCACTACACCAATAATCTCAGGGCACACACTTTCTCAAGTGCACTTGGAAGAGTTACAACAATAGACACAGTACTTAGCCATAGACCATGTATCTGGGGATGCTAAATGACTGGATCAATGGGGAGGATGCTTCCAGACTGTAAAACAAACAAATCATTCACCAAAAGTGGGAAAATAGCTGAAAAATTAGAAATAATTTTAAACAAAGGAACATGTCTCAACTCACATATACATAGAAGAAATTACAAGAAAACAAAGTATCTTCAACTGGGTGATACCAAAATATATTCTCAAAACTACCTAATTCCCCCAGTAATAGCCTAGGAAAATAAATTGGACTTAAAGATACTTATGGATAGTAAATATTACGTATAAAAAGGAAGTCATTAAAACTGAAGGCAGTCAAACTACAAATCCATAAAACCTAAAGTTTACTCTCTGAAATGAAAAATAAAATTGAAAATGTCTATTTAGACTAAGTGCAAAAACTAGACAGAAAACACAAATGAGGAATTACAGAGAAAGTTTCAGTTCAAATCCTAAATAAATTGAAAAGACTTTAAACAGGATATTGTAGACAATTTGATGCCAGTTAGCTTGAGAAATCAATTAAGACTTTCAAAGCCAACACAAGCATTAAATATAAATTATTTATTTTTTCTTTACACAAATATTACTTTTTCTTTTTCTTTATATGAGAGAAAAATAATTAAAAATACAACAAAGAAAATGTAGGTTCATATGGGTTTCACTAATTATTAAGATCAATGGTCATAAGAAAGGTACAAGCAACTTACATAAATTCTTCCCTAGAGTAGAGAATTTCTTTGCAAGACATTATTCATTTCTTAAACCTAATAGAGAACCTGATACGTAATTAATTCATCAATTAATTTCAGGAAAATATTCACATCAAGTACATATATTATCAATCCTACCTATAAAATATAAAATATACGTTATGTCCTGACCAAGTGACTTTTTCTGATATATGCAAATTAAGCTCAACACTTAGAAAGTCAATGTGATTTGTTATATAGCAAAGAGTAAAATAAAAAACAGCAGCATGTTTACTACATTGAATGCATGAAAACTTATGTGGCAAAATTTAAGCAAAGGCCATGATAACAGCATCCATCATGGTAAAAACAAAAAAAAAATCTCAGTTTAGGAAAAGGCACCTAAGAGCTGTCATGGAGCTGCAGCAAACTACTGAATTTCCTATGATCGAGACCAAACACAAACTACAGGTTGTGAAGCACTGATTTAAATTTGTATTGCAGAAGCTATGCAATGGCTGAACCAATGAAAATCATACAAAAGCAGTAAGAGGCAGTGTATCTATGAGGAGAACGTGTTTCCATTCACAGGCTAGGTTAACACAGGAAATATTTTAAAAATCGCGACTAAGTTCCCAGAACTTATAAGGAAGTTAAATAAGTTTGTAGAATACAGATTTGCTATCACATGGAATGTGTGTCTAAATACTAGCAACAAATAATTGTAGGGATGAATTTAGTAATATTATTTATGATTGACAACAGAATAAAAAATTAGCAAAGTGTAATAAAAACTGTAAAACCAAAATATTCTGCAAGACAACCTAGAAACAGCCATGCCATGAACATTAGAGGCATAATGTTCTTGGCTAAAGATGCCACAAACTTTAGCTGAAGGAAACAGATATTAATTTCAACCTGACCAGAAATCCTCTCTGTTGCTAGCTTTCACAATGCCAGGGTGTGCTATGATTGCTGGGGGAGAAAAAGCGTCAATGTTCTTATTTAAAGCCGGACACTGCATGTTTCAATACTGCCCTGCCAGGTAAGAAATGTCCACTGGTGCAATAGTGGCTTATTTGTTAGGGTGTCACCAACTGCATTCTGATTTGATTTGTGGCCTGACCCATAGCAAAAAATGCTGTTTCCACTGCTGTAACCCTCATCAAAAGCCTGTGGCTTGGGAAGTCATAGGCCCAAGGATAAAACCTACTATGATTAATGTGCTAGTGGTCATGTTGCCAAATTCTCTTTTAAATATTTATATTTATACCCATAAACCAGGGCTCAACGTTGGTAAGAGAAGCTTCTTTTTGTAGGGGGCAATAGTCAGTGCAAAGATGTGTAACTAACCATAGTTATTAGAGACTGAGTGGACTTCATTAGCCTTCCTCCACCCTCTGCCAAGGCTCAGGGAACATAACGGAAGAGTAGGCTGAAGGAATGTAAAAGTTCAAGGAGGGCAGGAGTGCTGTGAAATACTGTTCTCTGGAAATGATATAACTTTTGCGTTAATGCACTCACACCCCAGCTGTGTTTACCTGCATAGACGTACACAAGATCAAACGAACCAAAATTCCAGAATAGATGGACGAGATATTCTCCAGAACACAGCCCTTACTGGAAAACTACTAGCAGTAAATAGGCGCTGATTGGGAATGAGAATCTTTCTTCTTGGAGAGTGTGGCCACTGGCAGGTTTCCAATGCCTCAGTGAATGGCTCGATACCCATATGTATATGAACAGAGATAACTGGATTTGGTGGGTTGTCAAATGCAAAGAAAACATAAAGAGGAAGTTTTCGTGGAAACATGGGGGCCGCTGGAGGGAGAAAATTGGGGAAATGGGGTTACTTCTTTATATTTCATTGTTATATACATGAAATTATCAAGTAATATAAAAAAATAAAAATATACATAGAAAAATCTTTTGGAAAAGAGAGATATAATTTCCTTACTCTCCCCAGATGTTCAGTCCTCCCTAAATAGTTGTATATCAATTCAACGCCAAGGCTGATAAGCTTCTAACAGCTGTTTGCTATAGATATTGGCAAGCTCATTTTATAAAGGTAAGAAACTAGAAAAGTCCATGTGATTTTAACAGATCAAGGAGATTTCAAATAAATGACCTTAAGATTCACTATAAGTACACAGTTATGAAAACACTTTTCTTTTAAAAGAGGAAGTTCTAGCGTAAATCCACATATATATATACAGTAACATGATTTTTCTAAGAGATGTATGCATAAAATTAACTCAGATAATTCAGGGAAAATATGATTTTTACAAATATCATATTGGAAAAAATATTATACCCATTAGGAAAACAATGAGCCTTACCACATTACACAAAATGTTAATTTGAGATAAGTGACATACTTAAACAACAAAGCTGAAACTGTTAAACTTTTACTAGAATACAAGGAGAATAATTTCATGGCCTTTGGTAAGCAAAATTTTCCTGAACATTGTATAGTTGAATAAAATGGTTTGGGATGTTCTGTGTGATATACACACACACGCACAAAAAAAAAACAACAACAACACATATTTTAAAAAGTGTTATATCTGAGGAGAAAGCATGGAAATTTATGTCATGTTAATTAGTAGAGATGATAAATATTACCATTGAAATCTACCCGATGCCAAGGATCCATGTGCAACCGATTATGACTAGTAATAGATTAGAGATGCATGCATCAACATTTCAGTGTTAGTAGCAAAAACAATGACTCTTTCTGCAAGGAACAATATATGCTAAAATGAAATGGAGATCTTTTATAAAGGTTAAAAATTCATTCAACTTTATATCTTACTGGGCTTATACTGAGTTCAATATTGTATAACTATTAATTCAACTGTGACCCTAGAAACTTACAGCCACTAGTGAAAGAGTAGTACTCTTGCTCTGGAGTGTGTTACTGAATATGTTAAAGCTGTAATGAAATGCTTCTTCTAATCATGTAGTTATTAAAAAAAATTAAAAAATAAATAATGATTAAAAATGTTAATTATAATAAAGATACATTAAATTTCATTCAATTAGAATCTCTTGGTATTAAAAGATGTACTTTAGTAAATGAAAAAGATGTGACAAGTTGGGATTAATCATTCACTTTTAAATGCTCATATATAGCATATGTAAAGAATTTCTACAGCTCAATACTAAAAGATAAATAAAATCATTAAAATGGAAATGAGATTTTATCATCTTCAGAAATAACCAACAATATATTCAACAATATTGTTTAACCATACATTCTGTAGTGTAGATAAAAATAAAAATAATGATTCATACTGGAATTGGAGAGATGGCTCAACAGTTAAGAGCACTAACTTCTCTTGCAGAGGACCTGGGTTTGGTTCCCAGGAGTCACATGGTGGCTAAAGACTGCCTGTAATTTTAGTTCCATGGAATTCAATGTTCTCTTCTGGGCTGCACAGGCATTGCACACATATGCAGTCACACACATGCAGGCAAAGAAAACTCATATGCATAAATTAAAAAATATAAAAAATGATTCATACTAATAAAAAGATTGCAAACATTAATTACTGGACTTACAATTCATGATAAATAGCATTGCAAAATAAGTTTACCTACTCAGAAAAATTCATTTTCTCATTAAACATATACTTACATATTTATTCCACAGTATTTCCCAAGATGGATGAAAATGTGCATTTACAAAAGTATATATATATATATAAGAGTAACCATAGCATCTTTATTTGCAAGGACAAAAACTCACAATAATTCAACATCTATATAAAAAAATTGAATTTGTGACATATTCGCGTAATAGAATATTATACAGAAATAGAACAAATCATAGCTAAATTTCAGTAACATTGTGTTAAGATAAAAAAAATGTGAGATGTGAAAGAATTCATGCTTTGCAGTACCACATGCTATGAGGCTGAGGAGCAGAAAAATTTCCTATACTGATACAAAGCCACTGTGTGCACTAGAGAGAAATTTAGGGCATATTGTAAATGAATTATAGATTGTTTGGAGTGGTAGCCACAATGAATTTTCATGTAAATATCTTGTATTATTGGCTGGAGAGAAGGATTACTGGTTATGAGCACTTGCTAGATTTGGTTCCCAGCACCCACATGACACTCACAATGCCTTCTTCTGCCCTATTTAAGAAACAGGAATACAGGTGGCACACATAATACATACATACATGCAGGTAAAACACTCATACAAATAATATATATGTATATATACTGTATTACATATTTATTATTTCAGATAAAATATGCTAGTGGCAAAAAAAGACAACTGTTTTTTCAAAGGTGGGAAACTACCAGGATTCTTGTTTTCTTATGTCTTTCTAAAAATCCCTTTAGAGAACAGAAATATATTCTGTAGAACACAAATAAATTCTGTAGTATCTAGCAAGTTAGAGTATTTCCTCTCTGAGTACTAATTTCTGATTCCACAAATTAAGGTATTTTAATAACAACAAAGATGATAAATTAGATCCATATATTCCCCTTAATATGATGCTGCATGCTACTTTGAATATAAAAGATATATCACTTTTATGAACAACCATTGCCTGGTTACAGGTGTGGTATATGATGATTATTAGAATTTAACTTTTATTTAGTGGGGTATAATAGTAATTTTTTATTGTAAAAAAAAAGCTCCTGTTAGATGTATACTAAAACAATGAAGGCAAAATGACATGATATTACATTTATTATATGTTTGTACAGTAATGTTAAGATCAGATAAATCAATTATTGAGGAATATTAAAATTACCAAAATTGGAAGGTGATAACATGAATGCTCCTTGTGCTATCTCATCTATTTTCCTATAGATACAGTAAAAATTAAAATTTAAAATTAATACAAAGGCACATTCTCTCATGGACCCTATTCTAATTATTGGCTATCCTTTAGAATGTTCAGAACATATTTGGGGCCTCATTATCTCAACGTTCAAGGAAACATAAATTATCTTCTCTTAAAAATGTTGTAACTCCTATTTTGATTCAATATCATACTGCATTTTTCTCTTTAATAGCATTTTTCTAAGAAACAAAGGCATTAAGCATTATTTCAGAACCTCAGTTCTGTCCACTGCTCATAGTGATAAATACTGGACCCATATATAATTTCTGATTTGCTACTCAGGAAACAAAAGTTTTCTATGATAGAGAAGTGTATATGTATGTATATGTAATGTAATGTATCATTAGGATAGTAATTCCTAATTGATTCTAGTATCTTATCTCTCCTTCCTCTAACTCTCCTGATCAAGAACACCTCACGCCTTGTGTAAATGTTCTAGACCTGCATCTTACTGGATCTTTTATTTGCTGTCTCCTGAAATCTTTTATTTAGGGTAGATTCCCACAGTGGTTTCTTAGCCTTTCTTTACAAATGAGTAGTGTGGTTAAGATCATGCATGAGCGTGATTTGATAAGCGAGAAGAATAATGATTGACCTAATATGACCACGACTCTTCTCTCTATTGCTGGGCTCCAGAAAATAAACAAAAATGTTATCAATTAAATTAAAAGTGAAGAATTTTAACCAGAATAGTTAACAAGTTTTACACATTTATAAAGGGGGTGGGTGTATCCTTATACTCAATTGGCTTTATTTTATACCACATACACCATGGTTGGGCTTGAGAAAGCATTTACCTTAGTCTATTTTGTCTTTTACGCTGACCATATTTTTCATTAGTTACCCTGGGCTCCTTATGAAACAGGATTTCTTCTGTAGTGAGCCTCTTTTCTCACCAAGTGTTCTGGGTGTATTGGAAGAGTTCATCAGCTACATCAATCAGGATGTGTGGGACAGGATGGTGCCAGGAGCAACCTACTTCACTCCTCATCAACATTCAAACCAGGAAGCTCCAGGCTGACCACCTGCCACATATCTAGTTTTACTTCCATTGTCCCTAAAGTCTACCATCAGGATGATGCCAGTTACATGGAACAACCAGAATGCCCAGTTTTTCCATCCTCACAGGTATTTGGAAGCGTATCAAAGAAAGGGATACTAGTAGATTAACAAGAATTGGTATAATTTGAACTGTGGTGCGTAGTTTTCTTTTTGTTCTTCTCTAACAATGAACCCTCAGGTAAGGGATGTGTTAGATGATGTCAATCCTAATCTCATTTTGAAGAGCTCCAAAACATGACTTGGAGTTATCATGAGGCAGATGTCACTCGTGTAACAGAACATTAAAGCATGATACAGCTCTTGATACCTTATTAGAGGTATTTGGACAAATCATTCTACTAGAGAAGAACAGTCTAAAATTAGACCTAGATTCTCCAGTAGGAGGCAGTGAAAGGGAACTGCTCCGTACAAGTTTGTGAGTAAGACAGATGAAGTAATTCATACAAAATTCCAAATCTGCTTCTAAGTGGGGTTAGACTTTGTACAGTAAATTTGTACAGCTTGCCTCTCTTCTTTGTGTACCAAGTTTCTTGTATTTTAAAAAAAAAGATAACCATATCTAAGTGACATAATGGGTGAAAAATGCTTAGGCAAGTGACCATTATATCTATTTTATAAAGAGCCAATTGATAACAATAATAGTAATATTGGAATCATTGTAATAATAATTAAAATAATAATGATTAATTTACCGAATTCAATTTTGGTCACATTGAAAGCACAAAGATGAATGATAAACTCCCTTCATACAACTCTAGTGTAACTGGATATATAACAGCATGTCACAGGGCTGGGGAGATGGCTCAGAGAAGAAAAGTGCTTGCTCTGCAGGCATGAGAATATGAGTTCAAATCCCAAGTACTTATGTAAAAATCCAGGCATGGGAGTATGTTCCTCTAACCTCCAAAATGTGGGGTGGAAACAGACAGCTCTTGGAAGCTTACTGGCCAGTGAGCATAGTCCAAATGGTAAGCTTCCAAGTTCAGTGAGAGACCCTCTCTAAAGTGATAAGGCAGACAGCAATGGTGGAATACACAATATTCTCCCATGGGCTTCTCAAGCTTTTTCATGGACATTCATACCTGATTACTCACTTGCATGCAGTACACACACACATACACACACACACACACACACACATGCACACACACGCACACACACACACAGCACGCACATATAATATACACAAAATATACAATACCTACCTTCTAAGACAGTCATAGGTTTAAATGAGATAACATTTATTGAAACTCAACAAAATGCCCTCCAACTACTCTTGTGATATGTACAAATATTGCAAGGTGGAATATGTTCATTTCAAAAAGACAATTAAATTATGTGTATTTGGAAATCTGATAGCTAACAGAACTTCCTACATAAATGATTAAGGGGTTGAGTGGAATATGATTTCCAGAGTAGAAGAAGGCAAAGGGGAAAATATATTTTGACCTGTGGATTTATTGAGTTAGAGTCACAGAGAATGCTCACCAGAGTATGCAGTGTCTTCCTGACAAAGTTTAGTGGTTTAAAAGATGGAGACCTTGGAGCTAGAGAGATGGCTCAGCAGTTAAGAGCACTGATTGCTCTTGCAGAGGATCCAGTTCAATTCCCAGCACCCACATGGAATTCAACAACCCCCCAATTCAAGTTTCAGGGGATCCAATGCCTTCTTCTGGCCTCTGCGGGCATTGCACAACAAGGTATGCTTACACACATGCAGGCAGCACACTCAGACAATAAAATAAAACACAGACAATAAAATAAAAATAATTTTTAAAATAAAAAAAGATGGAGACAAAATCATTATTATATTAATGCATGAACATTTAAAATTAACACCTATTTTTATCAAATACCCACAAGATTAAGAAGAAGTAACTAAGGACCATAAATTTCAGGGTGTTGTCTAGGAGCAACATATTCAAAATAACTGACCTATGCTACCGCGAAGTGTGTCATGCTGCCTCCCTCGAACATGATAACTAGACCTGGAAGTCAACATTCAGATTGATATTGTCACAATAGCAGAGTTTCAGTACATTATGATACCACCACAATAAAACATTAGCCAAACCACGAACTTTCTCTATAAATGTTGCCTTAACAACAAGCAATAGACAGAACTGAAAAAAAAAAAAAGTAATTGAAAACAAACTGCATAGCTTTTCCCTTGAGTTTTTAAAAGTCTACACATGGAGAGTAACATGTTCTCTGCTCTGTAAGCAATAGTGGAGCTGTAAACAAATCATCAGACACTACATTTCACCTGCAAACTAGCATTGGTTTGTATCTACAGTCAAATTTATTCCCTTATAGTTTAGAATTAATTTGTGAACGAACATCCATGAAAAAAAAAGTTCATCTTTCCTAAGCATAAGATAGAATCAAATGTTTCTAAAATAAATTTCTTTGTTCTGAATGCATTCTAAGCCTATATTCTTTGAAGATGATATACTTTTCTCAACAAGGACACCATATTTTAATGAATGGCTTTTTGTCTTTTGAAGAATTTGTTAAATATGTTATGCCATATACCATGAAAATTGAAATCCATTTGACTATTGTCTGTAAAGTCCTAAGAAGTTTAGATTATAAGTCAAGGAACATCTATGTTCTCATGTGAGAATCAGTATTCTGATCAAGTGTGTGATTTGCCTACATTTGTGAATTCTGGTCCATTCTGAACTGTCATATCTAAAGGTAACCTCTGGTTGCTTGAACGAGAACTGTCTCCCATAGGCTCAGATATTTTGAACACCTTGGGTCTCAGTGGCACTGTTTCAGAGATTTTGGGGGTACAGTCTTGTTGAAGGTATGTCATTGGGACCTCAAGCCCCTCTAGTTTGCTTTTTCAACTCTCAGTTTGTGGATGAAGATGTGGCCTCTCAGTTTCCTGCTCTCTGCCTGTTGCCATTGTGGACCTTCCCTCTGGAAACACAAACCTTGGCTATAGTATTTTATCACAGAAACAGAAGAAAAAAAAACAAAAAACAAAACAGAAGTTGGTACCACAGAATGGGTTCTTGCTGTGAAGAACTTGACAAGGTTGTTTTGTGGAAGAATGCAGATGACTTGGGAATTTTGGACTAGAAAAGTAGTTGAACACTGAAAACATCTTAGCAGACAGTGCTATTAGGAGCCTGGAAAACAGGAGTGTGAGAGAAATAGAGATAATAGAGGCATTGCTTATGAGGTTTCAGAGGGCTACAAAATCTCTATTATCAGCTGGGACTAGAGGCCACTCCTGTAATAATTAGGCAAAGAATCTGGTTGCCTTTTCCCCATGTCCTGAGAATTTACATGAGTTTGAATTAAAATATAATGACCCAATTTCTTTGTGGAGGAAATTTCAAAACAGCATAGCATTAAATCCATGATTTGTTATTATTGAAAATTTATGTAAGGCCTTTAATGCAAAAGAGTAAGTGGAGTAGAAAAAATACAAAATACACAGTTGGAGAGAAAAGGAGCACCAGGAAGCTTAATGTGGTAGCCAAGGCCTGTGCTGAAAGAGAAGCTGTAATTGTTAAGATTAGTGTCATTAAAAAGTGGCCTCCTGCTCTGAATTTGAATAATGGGATGGGTGCCCTTAGGCAAGAGCTTACCCTGCTATGCTTCCATTTACTGAAAAAAGAAAGCCTAAGGGGTTGTTTGTTCTTATAAAGCAATAGTTTCAACATATGAAAGCTGTTGCTCCAGAGTGAATGTCCACAAATAAGAGAAAATAAGAAAAAATATAAGACCCTTGTCTAAGTTACCTCACTCAATTTGCCTTCAAACTTTGTAATTCCATTTTTCTTAAAAGCTGAATAATATTCCATTGTGTAAGTGTACCAAATTTCATTATCCATTTATCAGTTGATGGGTATATAATATATTTCCATTCCCTGGCTTTGGTGAATAGAGAGACAGTGAACATGGATAGAGAGAATCAGTTTTCCTTAAGAATGTGACTCCTGGTAGGTCAACCACACTCCAGTGGATGGCTATACATATACCAAGAATATATGGACATCACAAATTGGATTCAGTGTGTTTAAAAAAATAAAAGCACACCCAAAGTTGGATGGGTAGGGACAAGAGAACCACCTGGAAGTAGCTGAAGAAGAGATAGGAAGAAATAAAAAAGCTGCTGCTAATGTGGTCTAAGGGAGTTAGGGTACATGCCAAACCTGCAGCTGAATGTAGCAGTGTCATCTATGTGCTACTATCTTTGGAGTCATGAAAGATGGAAGAGTGAAGGGCTCATGGATTCTTCCTCCACGGTTTAAGAAAGCTGTTGAGGCCAGGCAAAGTGTGGCAGGAGAGTTCCTGCACGCAGGCACTGAGACGCCATTATTTGAAGCTGTGTATCTAAAGCCTAGGTTGCGGCAAAGACCACAAGATGTTGGAGATGCCAGAGTGATGAGACACCTGCCAAGGCCAGCTTCATACAGACAAGAACCAACTCAAGGGAAAGACGCATGTCGCAGGCAGATCCTTCTAAGCCCTATGAGACTGAAGTCCCAGGCATAAGCCTTGGAGCTACAGGACTTGTTGGTTGCCTTTTTTGAGTTTTACTCTTGCTTTTTTCCAGTATTCCTTCATCATGTCCGCATTCCTTCATTCTGGAAAGGCAAAATGTATGTTCTCTGCTGTTATTGGATATATTTATTTTGCTTTATTATTTTATAAGTGCTTACACTTAAGAAATTGGCTTGACTTTTAGAGGAGACTTTGGACTTTTGAACAGTAATAAAACATTTAAAGACTATAGGGACTTTTAAAGTTGGACTAAATGCATTTCACATATTGATATGGTTATGAGCCTATAGGGGTTAGTAAGCGGAACGTGATGGCTTGAATGAGCAATGTCCTCCTACGTACAGGGATTTGAACAGTTTTTCTCTTCACGCTGCTGTTTGGGGAGGTTTAGGTGATGTGGTCTTGCTAGAGGAAGTATGGCCCTGGGAGCAGATTTTGCCAGTTCATGGCCCTTCCCCGTTTCCAGTTTGCTCTTAGCTTCCTGGACGTAAATGCAGACATGATCTCTCAACTTCCTGCTCCAGTCACCTGCTTCCATTCCTCTCCTTCCATTATCGACTGCCCTCCTACTCATAAGCCAAAATAACCTTCTTCTTCTCTAAGTTACCATGGCCATGGTATTTTGTCACAGCAATAGGAAAGTAACTAACGCATTGCCCTTTGTTTATACTGTACGCCAAACAGTCCTGGTCCAAGCTAGTTATCTTTTCTGAGATTACAATTTATTTCTAACGCAAAGTTTAGTCACAACTTCTGTTAATCATGCATCGTGATGATACAGGTCTTCAAAGGTTATGTTTCACCATGTAAATGCCTTCCTTTTCATGTATATGTGTACATGTGTGTATACATGCATGTGGAGATCAGAGGCCAATATCAAGTGTTGTTATTCAGATGTCATCTACCTAATATTTGTCTCTTGATGGTCTTGACTTTCCAATTAGTCTAGGCTGGCAGGTCAATTAGTTCCAGATATCTGCCTGTCTCTACTTCTCCACAGCTTTGGATTCTAATCCAGTGCCACTACATCAGGCTTCTTTACACATGGGTTCTAAGGATGGCTCTCAGAACCTCATTCCTGCATGACAAGCACTTTACTGACTGTGCTATCTCCCCCATCTATATATTTCTCTTAAATAATGTAACATTTCCCTTCTGTATGCAAATTCTATCAAAAACATTAAAGAAATTAGCATTTAATTTAACTGCAAATCTATTTGGTATCTAACAAAGATGCATAACCTCAAGCTGATTGTTGAGCTTAATATGAAAGTTCCTGAGAGCATTTTCTATGTCATTACGTATTCTTACACACCATCACTTTTAATGGCCTCAGAACATTTAAACATATGCATGCCCTGGAATTTATTTAACTGATCCATCCTTAACTGTTGGACAATGAGATTACTTTTCAGGATCCACGCAGTTTGTGGCTTTTACCCCTCTTCAAAACACTTGACAATTTGCTAGGAGAAAAATTATGCTTCAGAATTGTTTTATATGTATGCATTTCTTTCTGTTTGCCAGTAAAGGTGAATACTTTTCTAATTAACTGAATATTTAGGGTTCTTTTTTCTTCCATTCTATCAGACAATCTGTTAGCTCTGATTCCAAAAATACAGAATATGTATTAAATCTCCTTATTTCTCTCCCACACTACTGTTATCACCTTCATCAGAGACAGTATTTCATTTGAGCTGATTTAATCACTTTCAAACTGGGTTCCCCAAACCCACACTCGTCTTCCTGAAAATAATTCCCTTCTTGAGAGAAAATCTGATAACCTGCTTCAGCTTAATATAGCTAAATTCCTTCCCATTCCATTTATAGAATGACGCAAGCTTCTTACACAGCTTTTCTGTTCTTTGTGACCTGGCTAGTACCCAACTCACATCTCCGGCCCTGTCTTGTAAAGCTCTGCCTTCTTTCACTACTCTTCAGCCACACCAGCTAAAAATTTAAAATAAAAAGATAGTTACTCTCACTCCTTTATACTGGTTTTCACTTCTGACTCTGCCTCATCCCTTGGGGTCTTTTAAATAGCTTTCCTTCCCTCTCAGAAGAATGTTTCTGCCCATCTACTTAAAATGGGCTCATTCACATTTCTTTAAAAACAGTTTTTTAAAAAATAATAGAGTTTGCCAGGCGTGGTGACGCACGCCTTTAATTGGAGCACTCGGGGGAGGCAGAGGCAGGCAGATCTCTGTGAATTCAAGGCCAGCCTGGTATACATAGTGAGTTCCAGGCCAGCTGGAGACCCTGTCTCAAAAACACCAGAAAAAAAAAAAAAGTACATTTAACTGAGCAGGGCCAATAAGAAGTACAAGAGAAGAGGGACTATAATATGATCAAATTAATATTACATGAAAAGTGCAAGATTTCAATAAAAATAAAAACCGCTTAACTAGGAAAAAAAAATCCTTTTATTATGTGTATGTTTGCATGTGTGTGTATATGCATGTGAGTAGAGGTGCCTGTGGAGGCAGAGGGGGTGGATACCCCTGGAGCTAGAGTTACAGGTGGCCATGAGCCACTTGACATGAGTGCTAGAAATCGAATTCAGGTCCATTTCAAGAAGAGTACACTCTCTTAATTGTTTAGCTATCTCTCTAATGCCTCATCCACATCTTCGGAGTTGGTCTACACATACAATGTCGTCAAGGTATATACTAATAGCATATTTGTGGTATCTTTGTGAACAAAAGAGAAGAAATAAAACTGTATTGAATAACTAGTCAGAAGCTAGATAATTTAGGACCTTATAAGTCAATGTGACATTTTGTGTACTGTAGGAACCTACCTAGTATTTTTAGACATGTGGATAGTTCAATTCAACCATAATTGATTCATGTTTCTTCATGACCACTACAAACTTAATCAGAATGTTCCAATACCAGGAAAACACATATTTTTCCCCCAAATTATAATCTATCCTCCTTAGGAATTTACAGACATACATAGATACTAGGATTACAATGATTACTGAAAGATAATTTTTGCCTTCTTGGGAGCTTGTACTATTATTTAGAGCTTCTCACTCAATATCTCCATATGAGGTTCTTAGAATAAAGCTAAGAGTCCTCAGATGTGTGCTTCCTTGAGTCTCCATAAGCCATTGTCCATGAAGGAGATACAGTGCTCCCTCTTGACTTATGCTTATTTACTAATGAAAAATTATAGAACTAATCCATATTCAATTTTTACATGTGTAGCCTTATGGATAGTGTGATAAAATATAGCACCATCTCTCTCTGGGATGACAAATCATCTGCCCAGAGTTTCCACATCATATATACTATTTGCTGTCTACTCAGTGCCCACTTCAGATGTCAGAGCAACTGTTCTGGTCTTATAGTACTTGTGATCAAGTAACTCTTATTTTCCTTAGTTTGTTCTCAAAGTACAAGAATAGTGATGTTGGCAACTCAGATATGCCAAGTATAATCTGTAAATGCTTCTGTTAGCTGAAAAAGAAACACTTTCCTCAAATATGAGAAAACAATATGTAAATTTGCCAACATCTGCTAAGTGTTGGAAGGTCTTGGAATGGATCCCCACTGATAAGGACGGACTGCTACACTGTTGCTTTTGCAACTATTAAATCAATCAAAATGTACCTGAGTGGTGTGCTTGTGTGACATCCTCTAATGAAGAGGCTTGTCCTCAGACCTGATGATTTCCCTTATCTTCTCTTAGTTGGCGGCTGTAAAAGAACATGCAAAAATGTTTAAACACTGAGACAAAACTTTTCATTCAAAGAATACATAGATACAAACTTAAGTCCTTCATACCCAAAGGCTGCTTCTACTACTAGCAAGAGATAGGGTGCAAAGCTGTGAGAGGAGAGCTGTCAGTTTTTATCTTTCCCCTCTGAAAGGGAAGAAGTTTTGTACTTGAATGATCACGTTGTTGTCATGTTGACTGTATTCCTACTCTGGGTGTCCTGGAGACGGAGGGTGTCAGTTCCCATCTCTTTGATTTATCACTGTGGTACATGTGAGAAAGAATGGAAGTCCTTTTCATGTTTCTTTCCTTCCTCTTTTAATTATATTCAACAGAAGAGGACAAATCTTATTTCCCCATAAGCAATATGCTTTCACCATGTTGAAATTCTTCACTTTCCTGGTTTGGGGGCAAAGCTCAACTGTATCATTTTTGAGCCATCAAGGTTAAGCTGACTTTTTTCTTTCCTATGTTTTTGTGTCTGGAAGGAAGGAGAGCAACACAAGTTGAGGAATCGATTTACGGTGCCTTAGCAGCATTCTCTGAGCACTCTTGGAATATCTCTCTAAGCTAATATTAGAGGGGTTTTTTTTCCCTCTTTTTCTGCATGTGCGTTAATAAAATACCCATCCCGGAGCAGATTCCCTTAATGTTTTTCAAACCATGAGCGTCTCTGACAGTCTAATGAAGCATATGGAACCAATTTGTGACAAAGTAAAAATGGCCACAAATTTATACCTCTTGAAACAGAAGGAGAGATTTGACTCAGTGGGAACTGCTACCTGTGTCCCCTGCTAGCTATCGAAATGGGATTTGCAAAGAAGGACAAAACAGTTATACAGAGATGATAAAAGACATTTTGATAGTGACTGAAGTCTCAGTTCTTTTTGTCGCCATGGCTATGTGCTATACTTTCCACTGGCATATGGCACCCTCTGCACATGGCATTCTAATGTACTTCCTGTCCTTCTTGGCTCAAGTTGGGCTCTGTCTCTGGAGACGAAGGAAGGTCATCTTTTCTTGGTTACGTCTTCAGTTCAAGAGCTTGGTCTCTTAAAATGCCCCTCCCTTTGCTTCTTCTTTGCTTAGAAGCTGTGTCTGTTCTAACAGCTTGAGCCCACACTGAAATCTAGCATTTTTGATCTTCTATAACATTGATCTTCTGTACCACACAAATTGGCAGAATTATTAGCCTGTTCTGTATCCTGCACTGACTCATTATTATCTCAAAGGCAACTAATGATATTTTTCAGGCTTTATTTAACTGTACCATTTTATACCTGAGAAGAGCATTAGTAATTTCTAACTCAACCCTCTCATTTGTACAGAAGGAGAAAATGACTAAAAGATAAGTGGCTTCCCTCAAGTGATACTAAATTTCTCAAAGCAAATTCTCCTTAGGCAAAGCGCCACTAGAAAATAAAAGGTGCCTGTGTTGAATACTACTAAGAAAAAGACACAGGACCCATACCTTCTAACAATGAAAAACAGACAGGGCAATGCAAGTCAAAGTTTCTAAGAAATCCTGCTGAAAACCAAAAGCCATTCCAATTGTTTCAAATCCATTTCTTTTTGCAAATGCATCTTGATCTGACAGTGCCTTAATGTCCTTTAATAACCTCATTTTCATGTGTTGACTTTGTCACCTTGTCCCAAACTTCACATCTCAAACTCCAAGGAGGGATTTTATTCTTACCTACAGCAATTAGATAAGTAAGACTGTAACACTCCCCCATTTTTCTTAATTTAGAATATTTTATCTATTTTTATTCATGCCTTGAACTTTCTAGTCTATAGTACAACATTACATTATGTTATTCATTCTGTGTTTAAAATAGAGAAACTTTAATTCCATGATAAAGTTACGAGAGTCGTGTTCAATCTCTCTGTGTTATGGCAGTGAGAAGAAGCACAACCCTTTGCTTCCGGACTGAAAGTTTGATCCACTGCTCAATGAGAGCAGAAAACTTGTACGAAACCCTAAAAGTCAAAGATGCATTAGAAGGACCATAGTTAAGCACTGTTCTCTTGCAGGCAAAGAGATCAGAGTTCAACAGATCCTTCCAGTGTGACACAGAGAACTAGGAAAGGCTCAAAGTCTGTCCTGCAGCTTCCTTTCATGCTATCCTGTCATCTAATGTCCATCACTCTCACTGTCTACCCCAATCTGGAGTTGATACTTGGGCTCTTTCATTTATATTTCTCTCCTCCTGACTCTTTCTCGCCTTCCTCTTATCTTCCCTCTCCTCTCTTCCCCTTTTCACAATAGCTATGCACATATACCAGCAGGGCCATGCCCACATGTATTAGCTCATTTAGGACATCATAAATCTTAATCAGAAATTATCTACCAGTGCCTCCCAGACTCTCCCATAAACATTAACTCTCTGAGAATCTTGTTAATATGAAGATGTTGTAATCCAGTAAGCATTGTAAATCAGAAGACCTATGTCACTAAAAAAAAAAAAAAAAAAACCCTGTTAATGCTAAAACTCAGAAGTTGTACTTTGAGAAGTTAAGATTTGCTTTGAGTGGGGGAGTGTGGCTGGAGAGACGGCTCAGCAGATAAGAGTACTGGTTGCTCTAACAGAAGACCGGGTTTGATTCCCAGAACCCACATGGTGGCTAACAACCATCTGTAACTCCAGTTCCAGGGGATCGGATGCCCTCTCTGACATCCTCAGGCATTGCATGACATGAGTACACTTACACACATGCAGGCAGTATGCTCATCCAGATAAAAATAAAAATAATAAAGAAAGAAAGATGATCAAAAAACAAAAAAATATTTGCTTTTGGGTTGGTGCTGTGGCTTATCAGAAATCCTCATGTATAGCCCCTCTCCAAAATGTGGAATGAATTAATCATTGCTGAAAACATATTGCTAAAAACATATAATATGTGGATATAGAGAAAATAAAACAACACAGCCACCTCATCTTCACCAATGAAGAGTAATGAAGATAATGGTTAAGATTATTATGTAAGTTAGTAAATCTGATCAGTTGCAGAACTAGACTATCAGACCCCAAAGTTACATACTTTGAATGTTTTGAATGATTAAGCAGTAGTCTGTCACACACACACACACGGGTGTGTACACATACATTCACAAGTATACGTACATGGACACTGAAAGTAAGTATATGCACAAACCCACATGCACATATGTACACACATGTACATGCACAAAAGTGTATGCACAGGCATTTGCACCCACATACATGCATGTGCACACATACATGCATAGACACACAAATAAACAGGGGCCATCATCTGAAGCACTGATAAAAGCTCTTCAGTGATATACCACATGTTCTTGTCCATCTGTGCATGGTTATGTAGGTTTACACTGTGACTTGGTTGTGAAAAGTGCAGTGACAAGCACACACGTATAAGTGTCTCTGTGGTAGGCTGACTTGGAGTCTCTTAGGGTAAATCCATAAACGACTGGAAAGAAGAATGGAATCATGACCTTTGCAGAAAAATTGATAAACCTGGAAAGTATTATAAGTGAAATAAGCCAGATCCAGAAATACAAATACTGCATGTAGTCTGCCATATGCAAAATCTAGACTTACATTTTATATATTACATTATATATTAATATACATATGATGACATGAAAGTGAATGAACTGCATGTTCAGAGGAAGAGATCGAGAGGAAAAGCAGATAAGATTCATAATGTAATAGATATGATATAAGAGCAGAACAGATGATTATTTGGGGAAAAGAAGAGGCTCAACCAACAAGAAGAGGAAGATGGGAATGTAATGGAGGAGGGTCACAAGAGCAAAATATAGTTAAATATATGTATGACAACACCATAATGAATACCAGTACTCTGTATGTTAACAAGAAATTAATAGAAAAAACATAAATAATAACTGAATAAAGGAGATTCTTCTTACTCTTAACACTAGCTCTACAATGATGATAAAATAAAGATATTAATCTCTTTAACACTGATTTTTTTTCCTTTTTTGTTTTTAAAATTGAAGTAAGACCTGAGTTTTTAGGAACTGATTCATTCGTTTTTTGTTTTTTTTTTTCAAATTAACCTTACAGAGATCCAGTTTCTGCTTTTCCAAGTAGTTGAACTGTGCTTATTGAAACAGGAAACTTTGAACTTATTTATTTTTCCAGAATGCATGCTCATCTCATAGTTATGGGCTACAAGAGGACAAATAAGAAAGCATTATGATTTAGATTCTCAGCGAGGTCCACTCCTTCCTCATCCCCTTCTGTCTGTGTTGCGGTCAGTCTTGTGGGCAGATGGAATCTGAGGCCCTCACTGTGCCTGCTTTTCCTAAGGAAGTGACCCAAGCCTTATTGGTTGGGTTCCATAGGGGGCCTGGATATTGATAATATTTATCTTGGAAATATTTGAAAAAGTTTCGTGTTGTGAGCTAAATATCTAAATCACTAATATGCCTAAAATCACAAGTAGAAAAATTTGTCTTTCTTATAAGAACATCACTGTTGTATTCTTTTGAAATTTAGATCCTTAAGGATAACAATAGTAAGTAACCCATCTGGGTCAATCTCAGTGCTTAAAAATATAAAAATATATGTAACTGCATTAATTTGTATGATGTTTTCTATCAGGCGAATATGTAAGGTTCTTATGTGAGTAATGTTTTCAACTAAAAAGGAAGAATTAGAGCAAATGCATAGGTATCAGTCAATGGCAGAATAATCAAACATTTAATCTATGAAACTATGAAAAGTTCCTTATTCTGTCTTGGTGAGATGTAGTCACATGCTCCACATTAGGATGCATACATAAATACATATGGGAGTATTTTAAAATGTGACTGATGCTTCAATTTGGCTCAGCTGTTGTTTGTGACACATACAGATGCTTTGCCTGAATGACGTTTCTCAGCTTTTGAGAGTCAAGAAGTCTAATTCATGTGTAATTAGGTTTCAAAAGACAGCAAACACTTCTCTCCCCAAATGTTTTGTACCAGTTGATTTTGCAGCAATTTCCATCAAGAAGTGGAGTCTATGTTAACTTTCCTAGACTCCAAGCTTATTATCTGTGAAGGTAGATGAATTGGCGTTATACCATTTCTGAGGCTAAGCATCAAGAAACCTGGACTGCTGTCACTCCCTTTGTCCTTTGTCATTGCTCCCTGAACAACCTAGATGACAGATTAAAAGTAAGAGTTGTATGGCCCAGCAAGGCTACAATTGCTCACTGCCAAATATGCTTGTGAGTCTTTACAGCTGCTCTCTCTGGTCCAGCTGACCAGGATACACAAAGCCACTCTATAGGTTTGTAAGCACTGTTAAATGGTGGTTGGTCATTAAAAGTCATTTGTTTCCTTAGAGTTGCTTGTTAGGCAACAACAAATGATACGCCAAGAATGCAATGGAAAAATTACAGTATCATTCCCTGTTGTCCGTTTGGTTTTGGAGTTTTTGATTCACTCATTCATCATCTGACAAATGATCACGCAGAGCCTTTATCTGAAATAAAACAGGGAAGAAGCAATACTTTGGGGGGTCTAAATAAAATCTACTATATCTAGGCACTTGTTTACAGTAAGCATGAGGGAACAGGACATATCGGTCCTTACTTTAAATAAAACATCTTTTTTATCAAGTATTTGGAAAAAAATATACTTGCTAAATTTATCAGTTCTAGTGAATACTCTGAGCCAAAACCTGCTCAGCAATTCAATACCTGAGCATCTTCATCTTTTCATCCAGTGGCAATTTGGTCCATTTTCCTGCATCCAGCATATACTTTGTTGCATCTATTTCTGTGCTCTTAGGCTCAGATCAATACACTTAACTTCTTTTTTCTCTCTCTTTCTTTGCTACCTGACCTACTTATTTTCTGTCCCAGTTAATTCAGAATGTCCCTTTGACCCATCTTATCACAATTCAAATGCCTCAGTTTACCTTTATACAAAGACCTAACATGATAAATGGCACTTACCCTTTCCTGCCTGCCAGAATACGTTCCTCATGTCATCTTTGAGGGGTAGAACATTATAAATAACGATGGGAAACAACCTGACATACGAAAAGGTTATAAATATACACATGCACTCATAAATCAATAGCAATAATAAATTGCATTCAAGTGTCATTTAATTCTTCCTGATCATTGGTAAAGATACAAAAAGTTCACCCCAACACCGGCTCTTGTGGTGACTGTCCCTGTGCCTCTCTGCAGCTGTCTGAACTGTTAGTTGATCTGTTTACTGTCTCTGATGGTCTCCTTTGCGTTCATCCCCTCAATCTGTACACATGCATACTATCACAGGCTATTATTTGGTTGATGGTTTAAAGGAGATAGTGGTTTCCTGTTACAGGAACCAGTTAGAAATTTGGTCAATCAGTCAAAAGCATGCACTGGTGACATTTAAGCCGAGGTATTGCCCTGCTTTCTAATGTCCTTTATCCTCTGGCTCCTCAGGCAACTCATGGTGAGTTCTCGTTGGAGTTTAGCAGGAAACAGTTCACCCACTAAAGCCTGCCCTGCTTTCGTCTGCTCTTATCCCAATGTTCCTTTCCCCTCAACACCAACTTCTTAGGTTCATAATTAGACTCTGCAACCTCTAAGCCACTTCTACAAAGTGATGAGCTACTAAAAATACAGCCCTGCAGGAATACGTTCAACTTCTATTTCTGTTATTTTTTAACACCAGTTTCAGATGAACAAAGCAGTTAAAGGAAAGGAGAGTGCTGTGGTTGCGAAGATGGAACATCGACACATACTTTGCTCATTTTAATTACACGAAGTCATCATTTAGTAGGATACCGCAAAGGAACAGCCATCACAGACCTTCCTCTTTTGATATTTCTCATTTAAAGCTTCTTCCAACAGCCCTGAACACAAATACTTTGTTGTAACCCTGAGAACCCCCGCATCTCTGTGTAGCCCATGAAATGGGTTCTGCCTCTTTTAAGGTGTGAAGAAAGCTGGACATAATTGGACTGCTCTGCTAATGAGACCTACTTCTATCACTCACTGACTGTCTCATGGCATTTAAGATGAGCTTCTCAAAATTGGGTTACAGAAAAGAGGATGGGGCCAGAGAACGGGTGTGTGAAGGACTCCCTTGTATAGTAAGAGCTCTGAGCCTTAGGAAGTTCATAGACGAGCCAGGATATATAAAGGGAAAATAAAGATTCTGTTTTGTGTGGAAATATAAAATTCGGGTTTTACTTGTCTTTAGTCACACACTTGGCATTTAGAACCTGCTTTTTAAAATCTAATGACAGCGCATCAATGGTTCTACTTATTTGATATTAATGACTATTTAATGTAAATTATGTGTCAGGTATATTCTTGGGAACTATGTTACACTGAACAAATTATTTTATCTGTACAATTAGGGTTAGGGAGGAAATACAGTTGTTCTCTGTTGTGTCAATGATATGCAGAATTTTACATTATTTCAATCATGTAGCTAAGATTCTTCAAGTACTGCAGTGTGTCCCTGGATAGGACTCCTATATTAAACCTCACCCACCCACAGTTCAGGGACCATCACAGAAGAGGGACAGAAAGATTTTAAGAGCAAAGTTTGGTTCATGAACATGGGGAAATAGAGACTTCCAGGCCACTGGAAGCTTGCTCATGTGACTTTTCAGCAATGATGGCATCATCCACAAGACCCATGCCAACTCAATCAGACAGGACCCAGTGTGGAGCAAGGGAAATAAGCAGCAGGCCCTGGCCCTAGCCTGGGAACTGTCATCAACTGATAACTGCTGGATGAGGGAGAGTAGATCTTTAAGATTTCTAGATAGGCCGACTAGACTCCAGTGGATGAACTTGCACTGAAGCACATCTGGGTGCAAATTCTTGACTGAATAGGACTGAACATACATGATCACTGAAGTTTTGTTAGCATAGAATACCTAAAGTGAGAAAATCAGTTTGTAGTATCAGATAAGTGTTTCCATAAATGTAGCTCTGCAACCCTGACCATACCAACTGGCTCCAATTTTTTTTCTTAACTGTAAAATGCATAGATTGATTTCAGCATGGCACAGTCATAAACATGAAAGGGTAATAGCAGTTTGATATGATTTGATAAACCGTGAAAGTGATGTTTCTAGTCATTATCATTATGATTACTGTAATTGGTACAGATGCATGTGTGGACATTAAAAATAAGATCACTACTAACATCGGTACCATACATTAGTTTGTTTTCTGTTGCTGCAATAAAACACCCAAGGCTGGGGAGCATATAGGAACACAAGTTTATTATCTACAGTTTGGGGAATAAAGATTGAAAGTCAGAATCATTTTCCCAGCTACTTTTGATGAGGTGATATGTGATAGTAGAAACATTCCTGAAAGGGAAACAGTGGTGGAGCAGGAAAGGCATGGGGGTGGTCAGGCTCATGTTCTATGAACTAGCTGATCACCCACAAGAACTGCATTAATCCCTACTCAGTGAAGTGCCTCCAATGATTTTATTACCTTGTACTAACCTCCACCTTCACTAATCCCTTTGCCTCTTAATATCTTCATACTGAGAACCACGTCTCTAAAACACAGACGTGCGGTAGAAAAACACTTCTGAATGACACTACACTAGAATCCCCAAGTTTTGTGGGGGAGACCTAATATAAAATATGGTTCATAGCAGCACAGTCCCTAACTCAGAACAAAATAGGGAGAGATGGACTGAGTCCCCTTGATATTAAGTACTGTGTAGCACAGAGTAGTTGCTAAGTAAACTCCTATTGTTATGAAGGCTGAGATCTGAGCTCACCTCTGTCTTTTGTCCAAGAGTTCCCCAATTACCCGCTTCATCCTTTACTTTGCATCCCCCCAGCTTCCATCCTGATGTTTTCCTACACAAATGAACACGGACTGACTCAAGAATTCTGCTAATCATTTCCCTCCTATTGAGTAAATGCCAAAGTAGGGGGCCTCACTTAAAAATACACAAGGATACAATTGTAAATATATATGACAGAAAAGATGACAGAAATTTTAGTACTATAAATTGTTGGCTGAGTCGTCCATCAGATTTCATGTATCTGATAATCTTTCCATCTGGACTGAAAGAATTTATTTCTGTCCATTTCCTGGCATAGCCTACTGTATTCTGTCTTGCACCCAGTCACAAATTGATTAGGTTACACCAAACCAGTACAATTCATTTATGTGGCCTTATTTACTTATTTTTTACCTCTCTCTCTCCCTGATGACACACAAAAATATATCAGCTCCCTCATGTCCTGGCTGGGATTTGCTGTCTCCAAGGCTCTTGTTGAGCCACAAGAATGATTGTATCTGTTCATAGGCCTATAAAACGGATATTTGATTTGATTTAGGTGAAGACTCTCTGAGCTCATTTTGTTATGATTAACTCTCTACTGTGAGGTTTGCACTTTTTGTGGTTCTGAACCATCAAGGCAATACAGTTTGTCAGTGAGCAGAGTCTGCTTACCCCAGCAGGCCATTTTTGTTAGGAAAGACCATTATGTCTAGGCAAAGACAGACTCATTTGCACATTAGTGAGTCTTCTCTCTGAGGATGGTCACATATAAAAAAATACAGGTTTTCTCCACACCAAAGGGAGGTAGACAGCTGGACTACAGGGCAATGTGTACAATAATAACATTGTCCTTAATGTTCTTCAGACGAGAAGGCTACACATTCACTTGCCAAGTGTGTCAAGTAGTAATAATGTAGTTGAATCTCTACAAGTAAGGCTCATGGAACATAGCAGAATAAGGGTTAGAGAAAGGGCTAATGTACTCCTCAACTCTCACCAGTAAGGCTTCCATGTACATCAGAGCTCAATGCACACAGAAGGCCACAACTGGCCAAGTTTTAGAGAATAAGAGACTGTAGAGTGTAGGATGGGACTCCATATGGAACCTCACCCACCCACAGCTCAGGGACCATTGCAGAAGAGGAGGTGGAAAGATTCTAAGAGCTAGGGCTGGTTCATGATTACAGGGAAGTGGAGGCTCCCAGGCCACTGGAGGCTTGCTCATGTGAGCCTGTGGCAGCAGCGGCATTAAGCATGGGACCCATGTCAGCTCAATTAAACAAGGGCCCAAAGGGGAGGTGAGAAATAGGTGGCAGACCATCACTAGATTGAGAACTATTTGAGACTGGTTGCTGCTGGGTGAGGGAGAGTATGACTTATATCAACCACTGGGCTGATTAGACTCCAGCATATACATTTACACTGAAGGACATTTGTGTATAAACACTTGAATGCACAGGACTCGGCATGTATAGCAGAGTGCATAGGGTTCAGTGGGGGGGTGGGGGAGGCATGGATGGAGGAGGGGGTCCAGATTTGAAAGAAAAAAGAGACAGTGTTTTAGGAGCAAGAGAGATGGCTCAGCAGTTAAGAGCACTGACTGTTCCTGCAAAGGACATGGGTTCTATTCCCAGCACCCACATGGCAGCTAACAACTGTCCATAACTCCAGTTCCAGGGGATCCAGCACCCTCTTCTGACCTCCTTGGGCACTGTAGGACATAGGTGCACTCACATACAGGCAATACATTCATACACATAAAATGAAAAATAAAAAATACAATTTTAAAAAGAAAAAAAGAAAACAGAAAGATGAGTTGTGTCCAATATGGGTTCAAAAAAGGTTTGAAAATATTTTGTATACAGCCAGAGCTGAACAGTATTGCAAGGTGTGAAGAAATCTTTACTAAGTAGACCCAGTAGATGATGGTCAAAGATGACTGCAAGTTCACCTCTCTCTGAATCCATGCCGTGTCCGTGTGTGTGTGTGTGTGTGTGTGTGTGTGTGTGTGTGTATGACATAAAATGAGACAAGAGACCCATGAGAAGGGAGGAAGAGTTCTAAGGGTGGGGCAAGATGGGAAATACACACAAAAGCAGACAGGGAAAGGATATGGATCAGAAAACGGAGCGAGTAAGCATGAGAGGGTAGACCAGGAGGGTGGACAAATAAGAACGAAGTGTCATGATAAATAGTGTACATGTATATGAAACTTCTATAATGAAAGCTGTTTCCTTACATTTCAACTAAAATTTATAAAAGTAAATGAGAATAAAATATATGAAGCTTCTTTTCTCATAAGAAAACAATGCCCATTTCTTTCCTCATAGGGAAATAATATGCAATCCTTCCCTCTCCTTTCCTTCAGTGATCTGGGTTAGCTCCCCTCTGTACCTTACGGCAGCCAAGGGAGTAGTGTAGGAACAATGCTTGACCAGCTGTACATTTCAACCTTGAAAAGAACTGGTTGAGTCTTTCAGCTATCATATAACTGAATGTAATCAGCTTCTTGATAAACTCAAATGACTCAGTCACCAATCTTACTCCATATAATTATGGGTCGACATCAGAATCACAAAATCCAGATTGAAAAATTACACTGGGGAGACAAACTGGGACTAGAAGAGCCATTTTGAGGAGTTCTTTCCAAATATTTAATGAGACATTAGACATGAAACATATAGGTGGGTTTTATTTGAAACCACTAAACTTCAAAGTGTACTTTTATCCTCTAAAACAAGACATTTTAAACACTGCCCTCCAGCAGAGGCAGAATAGTGCACAGTAAAACAGGGAATCAGGAATCATCAAAAGACTTCAAAGACCTATGTGAGGCTCTGTGCCTTCATGGCCATGGTCCTAAGCCACAACTGT
Organism: Nannospalax galili; assembly: GCF_000622305.1. NCBI lineage: Eukaryota > Metazoa > Chordata > Mammalia > Rodentia > Spalacidae > Nannospalax > Nannospalax galili. The sequence continues at coordinate 4,003,269 of NW_008338996.1, read as the reverse complement.
TAAAGAAACCCCATTTAAGTCAATCATTTCAAAAAACAAAATCAATTGCTGGTGAAGTTTCCATTTGACATCATTTATAACAGCAAAGCTGGCTATAACACCTCCATTCCTAAATGAAAAATTCAATAAGCCAATTTGAAACAACAGGAGAAAGTTTCAATCATAGAATTAATGAAATGGAAAACAGAATATCAAGACTGGGTGATAAAGTTGAAGAATTTGAGTGCTCAAGCAAAGATTATGAAAAATTTACAAAAACACAGGAATAGAATATGCAGGAAATATGGGATGCCATGAAAAGGCCAAATTTATGCATCATAGGCATAGAGGAAGGAAAAGAATTTCAGGTTAATGGTATTTACCAGATCTTAAGCAGCTTAAATAGCTACCTGATACTTGATAAAGTTGCCAAGAACACACACTGGAAGAAAGAGAGCATCTTCAACAAATGGTGCTGGCAAAACTGGATCTCCACATGTAGAAGAATGAAACTAGACCCTTATCTTTCACCTTGCACAAAAGTCATCTTCAAATGTATCAAAGACCTCAATGTGAAACCTGAAACTCTGAAACTGTTAGAAGAAATTATTAGCAGTAAACTACAACATATAAGCATAGGAAAGGACTTTCTAAATCAGATATCAGTTGCTCAGGAATTAAGGTCAATCAATAATCAACAAGTAGGACCTCATTAAATTAAAAATCTTCTGTAGAGCAAAAGAAACAATCAAGAAAGTGAAGAGAGAAAATCCACAGAGTGGGAAAAAACTTCACCAGTGACACATCTAATAGAGGTTTAACATCCAGAATATATAAAGAATTCAAAAAATAAATAATCAAGAAAATAAATGACTCAATTTAAAGATAGGCTAAGATCTAAACAGAGAGTTCTCAAAAGAATAAATAATGTCCTTAGTACTTAGGGAAATGCAAATTAAAACCACTTTAAGAGTTCATCTTACCCCAGTCAGACTGGCTAAGATCAAGAGAACAAATTATATCAGATGCTGGGGATTATGTAGAGAAAAGAGAATGCTCATTCACTGCTGGTGGGATTGCAAACTCATGCAATCCTATGGAAAGCAGTGTTGAGAACTCTTCAAAAACTAAAAACGAACCTACAAGATGACCCAGTTATACCACCCCTTGGCATATACCCTAAAGTATCATCCTATTGCAGAGGTACTTTTACAACCATGTTTTTTGCTGTTCTTTTCACAACAGCCAAGAGATGGAAGCAACCTAAGTGTCCCTCAACTGAGGAGTGGTTAATGAAACTGTGGTACATTTACATAATGGAGTTCTACTCAGTGGTAAAGTAAGACAAAATAATGAAGCTGTCAGGTAAGTGAATGGAACTGGAAACTCATATACTAAGTGAAGTAACACAAACTCAGAAAAACAAAAGACATATTCTCCCTCATTTGTGGATCCTAGCACCAAAGCCTTATATGTAAGTCTATATCATGATGTAACTGCAGGAACTAGGAAAACAGAAGAGCCAGGGAGGTAAAGGGAAAGAAGGAATCGGAGAGAGAAGAGTGGTAGGAGACAGGTATTACTAAGGGAGAAATATGTAAAAAGGGGGTACACAAATGAGAAGGGGAAAAGGAGGGCTATAAAAGAAACTATGGGGATAAAAGAGAAGAAGGAGCTTAAGAGAGATGGAACCATAGCAGGCAAGAATTATCAAGGGAGACAAGGGGAAAATGGGGACACTTTAAATGGAGGGTGGGAAAGGAACATTAGATGGAGAGAGCAGAGATAAATAATACTTACCTAGTATAAAAAAAACAGTGGGAATTATATTAGTCCAACAAATTGCACAAACAATATCCCTACATGAGTCCCTGTATATAGCTGAAGACTATATAACAAGAAACAGTGCCAGACAAGAGCTGTTGGTTAGGGTAGTCCAAGAGACTCCAAAAATTATACAGGCTATTGTCACAGCCCTTGATTGCCTCCCAGAACTTGAGTAAGACCCTACTGCTGAAGACAAGAATGCTTTGGACACAGGATTTGGAGCAATGCAGCTGGAACTGACCTAGACGCCACCTCTCCTGAAGGCTAGCTCTCATAGGTTTGGAGAGCACTACACAGGCTGGTAAGGGAGAACATCAACTGTTGGCCCAACCCCAGCTTAAAGGCCTAATTAACACATCAGTGACTGGCACAGCAAACAACGTTGTTGCAGTAGTGGCACTTTTTTCTTGGAAGTAATCAACAGCTACCTAGTTGAACTTAAAGGCTACTCAATGGGCAGAAACTCATATGTGGTACTGTAAACCCAGCCAAACATGCGTAGCTAGAGAGGTCATAGATCTTAGAGAAAACTCCAAGGCTGTCACATTCCTAGACCAGTGGAATTTCTTACTATGTGCAAAATATGGGTCTTAAAATTTACAGACAATTGTCCTGGTCACCGCTCACCAAAGAAGCTTCTTTTTCAACAGACAGAGATTATTAGAGTTATACAACTGGTCATACACAGATTGTCTATACTTAGGCTTGTGCCCAAGCCTAAGTAACACATCTAGGTTGCAACCTCTACACGTAAGGCCCACAGAACATAGAACAATGGATGAAGAGAACACAAATGTATCTTTCAACTCTCATCAATAAAGCTCCCTCATGTAATAGAGGGCCAGGAACACAAAAGATCGCTAATGGCCAAAATGTAGAGAATAAGAGCCTGCAGAGTGTGGGTTCTTGGACAGGACTCCTATATTAAAATCCACTCACTCAGGGGTCAAGACCATTGCAGAAGAGGGGGTGGAAAAATTGTAAGAACCAGGGAGGAGGTGCATGACCATATGAAAATAGAATCCTACAGGCTCCTGAGCCTGTTCTCATAAGAACCTACAGGAATGGTGTCAGCATGCACAAGACCCATGCAAATTCAAGCAGACAAAAAACCCAGCACAGAACTGTGGAAATAGACAGCAGGCCCCAATATTAGTTGAAGAATTATTGGCAGCTGAATACTGCTGCATGAGAAAGAGCTAACTTCTTAAAGGCAAGGCGTTTACATAGTCCGACTAGACCTCAGTGGATGAGCTTCCACTGAAGGACGTCTGGGGACACTATCTTGACGTAATAAGCCTTGACATAAAATACAGACTCTATGAATTTCAGTAGGGGGAGGGGCTATGGGCAGGTGCAAATGGGGAAGGGTATATAAAGTTGATTAAGATGTTCTGTATGAACTGGGCATCATGGCACAAGCCTTTAGTCCCAGCACTCAGGAGGCAAAGGCAGGCAGATCGGTGAGTTTAAGGCCAGCTTGGTCTACATAGAAGAGAGTTCCAGGCCAGCTGGGGCTACAGGGAGACTCTGTCTTAAAAAGACCAAACAAAAAAGATGTTTTGTATGAAATACACAAAAATTAAAAAATAAAACCTCATTAATTTTGAGAGTGTTTAATAAGAAAATGATTAATCACAACATGAAGAACTGAAAGTGGAGAAAGAAATTTGAGATGGGGGAGGGAAGAAGAGAGAGAGTGAGAAAGAGAGAGATCAGAATTATCTAAGCAGGATGAGGAAACAGATCTGAACTCATCTGCAGAGACAGAAGCTACTGCTGGGTAACAGTGTGGAGTTAATCCAACAGGAGACTGGGTTTATCTTTGCTTTAGTCTCCTAACCCGAGTTTCCTGTCACCACCCCCAGAGAAAAAAGATGAATGTTTTATCTGATAGAGAAATGTAGATTTTTGTGCTGAGGGACAATCACTTATTAACCACATGGTCTTCTTACACACCCTCATTATCAGGATGTTAGCAGCCATTCAGAGTCTGAAATTCGTGTGCAGGTCTCCCTGTCAGTTGAAAGAAAGCCAGTGCACAAACTCAGCTCTCCTTTAACGGAAAGAATGTGTTTTCTAGTTAACCATGTTTTTCTGCTTTTTTAAAATTAAATTTAACTTTTTAAATTTTATGTGTATGAGTGTATTGCCCGATGCAGGATGATCGATGCAGTGCTCACTCATGTTGTGCCATGCCCACAGAAGCCAGAAGAAAGTATCAAATCCCTGGAACTGGAGTTACGGATGGTTGTTAACTGTCATGGTGGTACTGGGAATTGAAGCTGGGTCGTCTGCAAGAGCAGCTAGTGCTCTTAACCACTGAGCCATCTCTCCATCCCCAAGTTAACTATGTTTATTTGTTTAATTATTTAATGATTCCAAAACAAATTAACTTCTTGCAACTTCTCCAGTAATGCATGGGGGTGAGGCAAAGACTAAAAATAACAACACATAGTCAAAACAAGGATTCTGATGGCAAATGAAGTCACCGAGGAACGTCATATTCTATGGACAGCACTTTTGATGGTTAGAACTGATGCAAACAAGGGCATCCTGACATGTGGCCTTGAGATCCTGCCTAAGTGCTGCAGCAGCTGAAGAAATGTGGCCACCTGCTTAGCAGGAGTGGAATTTGTGACTTCTCTTTAAGGAACTAGGTCTTGTGTACCTGAGATGAAGCCTATTTAACTCAGCACAAGGTAGGCACCAATCTAGGAAGTGTTCTTGTGAAGTGGGAGTCTTCTGTTTGCCATGAGCCATAAGCCAGAGTAAGGTCAGCTTTTCTACAGAAATGGACAAGGATTAGAGGTCAGGGATTTTGTTTAAGTGGGCCACCTTTGAAGTCCTTAAGTTTTGGGAGATAAAAAGAAGTGCTTGTAGGCCTACCTTCTGGACCTTGCCTTTGATTTCCAGACAAGAATATGAGAAATAAGATCATTGTGTCAGAACACAAATTTTCATTTCGAGGAATTTTTGGAGAGCCTAACTTCTTTTACATTTTAAGGTAAAGCCAGGGGACTTAACCTTTTCCTAACTTCTATGTATTTATAGAACTGATTGACAGTAACTCAGAA
>NW_008338996.1:3993255-3998298 GCF_000622305.1 Nannospalax galili | reverse complement strand
ATATATATGCTGATGTAATCCTCAAACTTATAAAGAATGAAAAATAAGACTTAAAAGAGACAAGCAACTTGACAAGCCATATGTACAATTCCTTAAACTCAGATCTAACGGCGGTACACAGGTCCAACTGAAGGAATAACTGCCTTATAGAAATTTTAGTTCCTTTTCTTCATCAGCAACCCTTTCTCTCTTTATAACTGGAATAGTTGGCCAAAGGTATATCAGGAAGACTTCTCGGTAATGCAATCCTACTTAAGAGATGAAAATGCTATTCAGACAACAGCACCATATCCATCCTTGCTTCTGCCACATGTACTCATGCTTCATCCCTGCTGTATACATGCCACTGTTCTTAGCACCCGAGATGCCAAGACTCAGTTAACCTAAGCCCAGTTATCACAAAGGAGTTTTGTAAGACAAATAGTTTATAAATATTTTCTCTCAGTCCATAGGTTTTCTCTTCTCTAATTTTGGGGGAAGTATTTGAGATAGGATTTCCCTGTAGTCCCAATTGACCTGGAACTTGTTATATAGATGAGGCTGGCCTCAGTCTTACAGAGATCTGCCTGCCTTCTCTGCCTCCCAAGTGCTGAGATTAAAGGTGTGTGCCTCTACACCTAGTTCTTTATGTAACAAGTTTTTGAATTACATGTAATAATGCTTTTCTGTTTTACTTTTTCCCTTGGTTTCCTATAGTTTATGGGTCTTACCTAAAAGACTTTATCCAGACTGATGCTGTGGACAGTTTTCTGTGGTCTCTTGTAGTAGATTTATCATTTTGTGTCTGAAACAAAACAGATCAATAACAAAACTAAAACAAAGAAAGGAAGAAAAAATAATGCAATTTAAACATGTGGAAGGCATGAACAGTTACTTCTTAAAATAAGACATGTAAATGAATAATAAGGACACAGAAAATAGCCTACATCACAAATCATCATGGAAAAAGAAATAATATACAAAATAAATATTGTCATATTTCTTTTAGAATGACTATGATCAGAAAAAAAAGTTATAACAGACAGGAATTTGGAACAAGACTAACACACACACTATTGGTAGGCTTATAATTTAGTAGAACTATGATGGAAAACAGTGTGGAATAAATCTTCCAAACTAAAAATAGTATAAAATGTCAAAGTATTCAGGACACTCACTATGAGTTCATACCCAAAGGGAATTAAATCATAGTAGTATGTCAAAGGTATTTCCTAACTGTCATGTTTACTGTAGCAAGGCTAATAGCCAGGACTGCCGGTATGGTGGTAAATGCCTTTAATCTCAGTACTAGGGAGGCAGAAGCAGGCAGAGTTCTAAGCCAGCTAGGGCTACAGAAAGAACCAGTCTCAAAAAACCAATTTAAAAAAAATTAGCTAAAAAAATAACTAGAATTAAAAAGCCAACACAAATGCCAATTAATTGATGAATAATGAAAATGTGATATATATACATATATACATATAACTTCATATGTATGTAAAATAATGCCCAATTTAGCCATACAAGGTTCACTGTTTTTAATAACATAAATGAACTTAAAGGACATTTTTTTTTTTGCTTTGAAGAATTATTTTTTAAAGGACATTTTTTAACTAAAATAAGCTAGCCAGCAATTGAAAAGATCAATATACCACCTGCCTGTGGAACTAAAGAAATTGATCATATAAAGTAGAGAGAGAAAGTAGGAACTGGAGTGGTAACTCAGAGGTTAAGAGCTCTGCTTGTTCTTTCAGAGGACCTGGGTTTGGTTCCCAGCACCCACATAGCAGCTAGCACCTGTCTGTGGCTCCAGTTCCAGAGGATCCAATACACTATTTTGGCCTCTACACGCATTGCACAGTACTGATGTGTTTAAATATATGCAGGCAAAACACTCATACTCATAAAATAAACATAATTTTTTTTTTAAAGTAGGATGTACAAAATTGTGTCTACTAGAAGCCGGAGAAGGAAACAGCAGGTTAGGGGATAGAAGAAGATTGAACATTGGTAGACATTTACAGTTAGATAGGAAAAGCAATCTTATTTTCACAGTAGGATGACTACAGTCAGCAACTTCACTGAAAATGGGAAATGGGGAAAAAGAAGATTCTGTGTTCTTACCACAAGGAAATGGTAAGTACATGAAGTAATGGGTATAAAAATACAAATTTTATAATATATTCAATGTATTGAGACATCACACTGAACTACACCCCTTAAATATGCATAATTAGTTGTATTAAAAATGAAATTACAAAAGTACCAGGAAAAATATAGAGACTTTTGATTTAAAAAAAAAAAGCAGCATTTGAGTTTTGTTTTAATTTGTCTTGTTTTGCTTTTAGCTTTGTAGAGATGAGAACCTTGAGTTGACTCAAGAGTGGGTACACAACTGCTGATCTACATGTTCATCTGGAAACTTAAGAGAAGAAAAGGTGGTTCTGGAGTGATGGCTCAGTGGTTAAGAACACAGGTTGCTCATGCAGGGGACCTGGGTTCGGTTCCAAGCACCCACATGGCAGCTTACAACTGTCCTTTCCTCCAGTTTCCGGGGAATCCAACACCGTCTTTTGGCTCTGAGGGCATTATACGACAAGGGTGCCACATGTAGGCATAACACTAGAGGCCTAAAATAAAACTAAATAAATAAATGAAAATTCTTCGAAATGAGAAAAGAAAACGGGTTCTTTGTTCTGTGGTACCTCACCTCACCCACAAAAGAGAAAATAATTGAAGCAGAAGCCCTATTTAAGTACCATTAAAGAATAGGAAGTCTCAGCTGGCTGTGGTGGTACAATCCCAGCATTCTGAAGACAGAGGCAGGCAGAGCTCTGTGAGTTCAAGGCCAGCCTGGTCTACATAGTGATTTTCAGGCCAGCTGGGGTTGCAGGGAGACCTTGTCTCAAAAAAAAAAAAAAAAAAAAAAAAAAAAAAAAAAAAACATTGGGGATTTTTTCTCCTCCACAACCCCCCCCCACGCTCAAAAACACTTTTTTTAAAAAAAAAAAAAAAAAAAAAAAAAAAAAAAAACATAGAAATACTCTGGGATGTTTTCCTCTCCAAGATCCCCACCCTAGCTGAGATACACATTAATGGGCAGCAAATATGGACACTGGCACATTGACAGAACATTGGCACTTTTTTTCTATATCCAACTTTTCATATGAGGAGCTTGAGAACAGAAAAACCAAGAGACTTTTCAAAGACTACAGTCATAAAGGAATGAACCATCATGTCTTCCAAAAGCAGTGTTCTTTCTGTAACACGAAGGCCTATCCCTTAGAACCCCCATGGCACAGAAGGTGCAGTTACATAAACATTAAAGAGTGGTTATCTGCAGAGTCCACACTAATCTATCTTTTAAATCTTACAACTCCTGGCATTATTATGGGAGCACGCTTCATGAAGAGCTCTCTGTAGATGCTATTACCCCGCATGGCAGCTTTGGAAAGGGAGCTGAAGAAGCTGGGAGTTTGTGCAACAGCACATGTTAACATGAGTTATAATATGTCGGGGGCCCCATGTTAACGATCAGAGAACCTATTCAGTTCCTTTAAGGTTAATCAACTCAGCATTTGTGCCAGGTGTAATGTCTAATTAAAATGATGGACAGGCACAGAATGCCTCCAGGCAGAGGGGGGAGATGGCACAAAGAGGGAGCGCCCGTGCCATATTGGTTTGGAAAATCAATAAGAAGAGCTCATTTTATCCCAGCGTTATCTGTGCATGTGCCATTCAGTGGCTCATTTGAAAGTATGCCAACTGGCTGACAAGAGGCCCCGCAATGCTGGGATTCTCCATGTGTGGGGATTTTGGGGTGGAAGGAGGCACTGCACTAGCTCAGACAGTCTCTGGAAAGAATCAGAGAATGGGACACCTGGCACTGGAGATCCTGAATATCCTCTGGGATTTTGCTTTGAATCAAAAAAACAAGGAACTGAGCACTGAGGGATTGTAGCTGCCAGACTCACTATGGGGACGTCCTCGGCTTTAGCTATAGCACTCAACACCATCCTAACCTTAGGGAAATCCTTTTAACTTCAGTGTCTGAAATTGTACAGAACCCTAACACTATCTGTCTTGCTAACTGAGTGACATTATTGGAAAGATGAGAATTTTTACAAGTGATGGTATTATATAGTGTGCTGGATAGCTTTAGTGTCAACTTGACACACCTGGGTTGAGGGAGCCTCAATCGGGGAATTTCCTCTATTGGACTGGCCTGTGGCCAGGTCTGAGGGGCATCTTCTTGATGAGTGATGTGGGAGGGCCCAGCCCACTGTGGGTGGTGCCATCCCTGGGCAGGTGGGCCTGTGTTGCATAAGAAAGCAGGCTGAGCAGGGGCCAAGGGAGCAAGCCTGTAAGCAGTGTTCCTCCATGGCCTGTGCTCCAGCTCCTGCCTCCAGTTTCCTGCCCTGAGTTCCTACCTTGGGCTCCCTGATGAACTGCGACCTGGGAGTTGTAAGACAAATAAACCCTTTCCTCCCCAAGTTGGTACTGGTCATAGTGTTTTGTCACAGCAATGAAGAAACAAACTAAGACAGAAAAATACACAAATTTAAGAGATATATGTACATGTGTGCCCATGTCTGATTTTACAATTCTACATTTGTATGAAAAGTTGTTTTTTTAAATTATTTATTTAATAACCACATACTTAGAAGAAGCATTTCATTACAACAGCATTGACATATTCAATAACAATTTCCTGAGCCAAGATGCATCTCTTTCAAAATTGGCTATAAGTGTTTAGGTTTACAGTTGAATTATTACAGTTATACAATATCGTACTCAGTATAAACACTATAAGGCATAAAATTAAAGGAGGTTTTAACCGTTAAAAAAGATCTCCATCTCATTATTAAAATACACAGATTCATACAGAAAAATTCATTTTTAATACAATTGACATTAAGATATTTGCACATGCATTTCTAATCTCTATATATCAGATTATTACCAGTCACAGTCGGTAACTTTCTGAGCTCCTTGGCATCTGAGCATGGATATAAAGTCATCAGGTAGATTTCAATGGTAATGCTTTTTACATCTACTTATTAT